>NC_136523.1:5627500-5695000 GCF_053919585.1 Euprymna scolopes
AGCGTACTGTATGTGGATGACTATGATGCTCCCTATTGTGGGTTGAGCATATTGGGGAGTGATATACAAACCGCTATTAGCGTATTAAGCGATGCTCTTTTTTGTAAACAAATCGAGCTTAGGCGTTTGGACAGTGTCAAAACATTGTTAACTTTCCGGCATAGCAGCAACCGAATATCGTAACGGTTAAAACTGTCGATTTGGCGGTCGAGTTTCGATCCTGGCTTCAGGTAGTTGCTTGTCTAGACTCACTTATGAGCTGTGATACAGCGAAACATCACTGTATGTGAATGATGATATGTGTGTATGCATGTGTGCGTGTAAATTTACTAAAGAATTACCGCTTTTTTCTACAAGGCAGCCCATCAGTTCCAGGAGCGTAAAATTCTTGGAAATAAGCTTGGTTCATGGATTATGCGTTTAGCATTAGGCACAGACCAAGAGTTGATCAAGAACCGGAGGCCACTGAAGAATAGGGGCTAATAAGGTTTAGATGAGATGATCGGTAATGGTTGGAAATAGGTAGAAATGAATTATTTAAGGGCGTGGCTCAACAAGATCTTGTTTACATTGAACTTGAAAAAGACAATGTTATAGCCAGTTGGGAAGCAGCTCCTCAGTATTGTGTTCCATAGACGAGCAGTTCTGCAGATAAGAACAAAAATACATACCAGCAGACCGATCCCAGGATATAAAGATCCTCAACCTGTTTATATATAAGCCTGGAAAAGATAAACAATCGCATAAACGTCCCTATATCTGAAACTGGTACTCCAGATATGGCAAAAACACTCCAGATATGGCAAAAGCCCACTACAGTCAGTCATGAAGCATTGATTGAAAGGATCCTGCTTCCTACCTCCATTGTTTCTAGCAAAATATAAAAATGAATAAATAAGAGGCTTAAAGCTCGACCATGTCATATTCCTCAAAATAAGGCACACATATTTTTCTACCATTACTCAAAGTTTAAAAAGTGGAGCAAAACATGAACTCCTGACCAAAAAGTTAAAAGAAACTAACTTCTCTGAAGAGGATACGTTCGTCGATTTGTGTGTTCTTGAGCTGTTATCTTTCCCAATACGGCATGCACCGCACCCTGGGCAGGTTAAAACAGCTCTTTTCAAAGGTAAAGTGTTTACAGAATCTTAATTCACAAGCGACCTTCAGTCGCATGTATATCTGCTCTTATAAGAGGATTAATTACGTTAGGTTTTTATACAGCTCCTGATATTCATAAATGGTTACCCATCTGCTATTGACGACGTTGAAGTTTTATTGTTTTGGGCTCAAATCAAATGAAAAAGTTTGATCCATGTCCAAGTTACCTACATCTAAAATTTCAAGTGTTTAGACTCAACATTGGCGGAGGAGTTTGGTAGATTTTCATAGGTCAAATCGTTGACAGCCACATTTCTGGCCGAAAACCAATTCAAAAGACTTTCCCAAATCTCAATGCCCCTTATGTCAAATCTCGAGTCTGTAGACTGAAAATTGACAGAGTACTGTGGTAGGGAAATGTACACACACAGACAGCTTCACTTTTATAGATATAGATTTCGTTTTTTTTCTTTTCTATATCTTTTGCTCCTACTTTATTTTGACTTTAGTCTTTTCTTTCCTTGTCTATCGTATCACTCTTTTTAAGTCTCTTTATTTTTCTCCTTTTCTTTTTCTTTTTGTTCTTCTTCTTCTTCTTCTTCTTCTTATCTTTCGACATATGAGTGTGTCTCAGGTTTCAGCTATTAAACCAACCCTCCCACTAGAAGGAGGAGGTAATACGTAGAAGGGTGATTCCCGAAATTGAACATAACAGATTCTACACTTCTATCCTAGACCAAGATCCATATACACATTAACAAACAAATATCAGACGAAACGCGAACGTCTGCACTTTCTCGATGAAAAAAAAAAATGGTGTTCGTCCTTATTCCCGCCTATTTTAATTTATCACAGAACATTTAATGGAGTTTCTTTATTCCAGGGGTTTTCATGTCGAGAAAATGACTATTAAGCGCTGCCTCTATTTTAGGGGTCACTGGAAGTGAAACGAGGCCATATTTTTTATTTGCAGTTTAGAAGTATGTCCCGAATTAAGAAAAGATGGCGAAGAAACGGTTTGATTTGCCCTTAACTTAAACTCTTATATTGCGGTTTGCGGAAATAAGTATTGCAGGTGGTGTAATGGTTTCCGGCATGGGTTCGGCATGCAGGGTTCAAATCTTGATGGGGTAGGTTGAGTCATTTATCATTAATACCCATGGACAACATATGGAACAATCTCTCCTTCCCGTTGAAAATGACGGAATAGGGTTACAGAGGAGAGGTTGAACACTTAGAAAAAGTGCAATTTGTCTTGGAAATGGAGTTGGTTTGAATGGGTTGCTTATTTTACGGCATATCAACACTTTTCAGGTTATTTAATGCTAAATCCAGCAATTTTGGGTGAATTTTTTTTTTATATCTAAAATTATTTATGTCTTTAAATGTTTATTCATGTTTTATGTTAGTTTTATTTTAGGTAGATCAACCTTTTTTTTTTAATTATAGAAAAAAAAACGTTTTATGGTTAACGCTGTTAATACCTTCAAATATATATTCATGATATTTTTCTTTTTTTTATCGTATATCGACCCTTTTCGGGTTATTTAATATGGATTCTAGTAATTATAGACGTTTTGTAGTTAATGTTGTTTACATTTTCAAATATTTATTCATGATGTTTGGTTTGATTGTTTTGTTTTACGATGGATCAACCCTTTTTTTGTTTTTTTAATGCCGACTACAGTAATTATAAAAAAAAAACGTTGTATGGTTAACGTTGTCAATACCTATAAATATTTATTCATGATATTTGGTTTGAATGTTTTGTTTTACGATGGATCAACCCTTTTGGGTTTTTTTTTTAATGCCGACAACAGTAATTATAGAAAATAAACGTTGTATGGTTAACGTTGTCAATACCTATAAATATTTATTCATGATGTTTGGTTTGATTGTTTTGTTTTACGGTAGATCAACCCTTTTGGGTTTTTTTAATGACGACTACAGTAATTATAAAAAAAAAACGTTGTATGGTTAACGTTGTCAATACCTATAAATATTTATTCATGATATTTGGTTTGAATGTTTTGTTTTACGGTAGATCAAGTTGATCAAATCTTAAAATATTTCGTCATCGTTTTTTGATTTGTATATTTTGGTTTAAATCGTATTGCTTAAAAGAATGTACTGCTTTTTACGGTTATTTAACGCCAAAGCCAGTAATTATACCAAAAAGTATTTTATGAATGAGTGTGTGTATCCTAAAACATTTATTCATGGCATTTAGTTTGGTTGTTTTGTTTTATAGTATTTTTTACTCTTTTCAGATTATTTAATGCCGAATCCAGTAATTTTACTAAAAGAGCCCAAATTATTGATTCATGGCGTTTTAGTTTGTTGTTCAGTTTCTAAAATTAGAATGAATAAACCACAGAGGCGTCCTATTTTAGTTACATATTTTGTTGTTTGCAGAGTTTTGGTATGTGGCTTTACAGAACATGATTGAGTTTTGTAAAGGGAAAAGAAAAACAATAACACAGTGTTTGCTGTACTCAAGTCATGAAACCGATATCTTCAGAGAGCCTGATCTAACAGCATTAAGGAAAACATAATTTAGGCGAAGGCGTTGTGCAGTTAATAATGAAAAAGATGGAAAGAAACAACACACAACGAATAACTGTTACGAAACGACGGGCCAAGATCAAAGTGTAGGATCTGTTCTTCAGATGTTGCACTTCAATTCATTGTTCTCTCTCAGTGAAGGAGAAATCCTTCACGACTGAGACAATTTTTAATTTTTGTTTCTTTTCTTCACGTTAAAAAACGACCCTGGTCTGTAACCCTGTCTTGTGGGGAGGGATTGTAAATAGGAACTGTTACGAAACAATACAAAAAGTAATATATCTATCGAAATGTATTGCTTGAAACTTCTTGAACTATTTGTAAGTTTTGTTATTTCAAAGATTTTATGCAACTACACTATATTAGCGAAATTTGAAAATGTTCATATTGAATTTCAAAACAAACCAAGTGTCTCTACTTAGTTGACATGTTAGAACAATGGATATATCCAAAAATTACGAAAAACGATAAGATAGAAAAAGATTATTAAACAAAACATTTTTTGACGAAAATTAAGTGGAATAAAATGTTTGGCTACCCCCCCCCCCCCAAAAAAAAACAACAACAACAAACACACAAGAGTTCCAAGGGGAAGTAAATAGCATGTAACAATTACGAATTTAAAAGAAAAAAAATGTGTGTAAACGTTCATAAATATGAGTTACTTGGCTTGTTTTGAGTATAACTGGGTTACTTCCCCTATTATTTCGTCACGTGTTCACAAAGAAATATGGCGAAGGTTTTTATACGATGAAGATTAAAAACTCGTGTTTTGGTATTTTTAATAACGCGGTAATATTTAAGTACTACTGACATGCCAACTAAGTAAATATAATTGATTTGAGCTGAAATCGACACAAAAAGTCAATAGATACCATTATTTCTTTTTTAAAATAGCCTTTTTCCTTTTCCGAATTTCGCTATTATGGTGAAGATGCACCAAAATTTGTTTTGTAATTTTCTCTTCACTGATTTCATCCAACAAGATGGAGGCAATGTTTCTGAATTTTTAAAATGAGAATAAATAATTCGTTTTAGTTCGATTATTCGGATTTCTTGTTAAACCCTTAAGTGTTGTTTCCACAGCATTACGGTCGATGTCACCTCTGGTCTTGTTCAGGTGCATATCTCGAACTCGGCGATTTTTCTATCGGACTTGGAAATTTGCACGGAATTTCGAGCGGAACCGTTTTGTAACAGAGCGTGGACACGCGTACGGCAGTTGTATGCAAATGACCAAGCCGTATGCGAAGTGATGTCACGGCAACGGAAAAGAACACGATTATAAAAAGAAGACGGTGCGCACAGAACGATGATCACGATCACGTTAAAGAGGTAGAAATAAATGCCTATTTTTTTTTAAAACCTGAAACAGCGAATTGAAACTTTTTTCCTAACCATTGTTGTTCTCTTTACGATGGCGTCCACAACGTGTTGAGTTCGTACATGTTAAAACGTGTCTAACGTTACACTTTATATGAAAGAAATTTCAGTTTATAGAAGGCAGAACAATGTATTAGACCTAAAAAATAGGCTCCAATTGAAACAACTTCAGATATAATGGTAGAAATATATCTTCTGTTGCTGCAGTTTGAACCTATTTGTTATATTTCTGTATTGTTCTGCCTTCTGTAAATCTAATTTTCTTTTATACACACATTAACCAACGTTTCAAGCAAACTACTTTAATCACTTGAACCCTTTTTTTTAATCAACGGGGGTAACATGTTCTCGTTCGGTCAACCGTCAAGATGTCTTAAGTGATTCGAATTTGTATTCTTCTTATCTCCCGCACTGAGGATTTGACCTTCGACCTCCAGAACAGTGTTTGTTAGAACTGAATTTTGCTAAATAGTTCATCCTTTACACAACGGACAGGCAAGGATAAAGTACTTAGTAAAATTCAGTTGTAAGTTACATACTGCTGGAGGTTGAAGATTCAATCAATGCAGGCGATAATCAAACTGCAATTGCTAATCATTCAGCATCATAAAAAGAAAATAAACAATAGTAAATGAAGCAATCAAGTAAAATGAGTGATACCCACTTCTACTTATTAGCCAATGAAGAAGATGCGACCAGATCAACCTTCGCTATGGTTTATCTATTTATTTATATGACACACAGGTTGGAATATTTGCTAATGGGTCGTGAGGGCAGGGTTCAATTCTCGGACTGTTGAGTAGCAGGTTATATTGGGGACACATGTAACAGGGACTCATACCAATGATGATAATGGCATTTATAGTCTGAGAGAGACATTTCTGCAACAGATCTTGTTAACATAGATAGAGGAGTGAGGACACATTATTGATGATGCTGGGGACACATTACTTGGAAGAGAGTTATACAAAGTTTGTTAAAGATGACGATAGACAACACACATTTACCTTTCGGTTGCAATGACGACACGAAGACTAACAGCTACAAAATAGAGATGGTGATTTCTTTATTCATCAGCCAGCCAATTGATGATGTCCATGACTAAAGCCTTTTAACTACATGGTCTCCTCCCCCTTCGTCTCCAAGGGGATCAGCTCCACTGAGTCACTGTCCGATCTCGTCTGTCACTGTGACTGTGATTGTCTGATTATCTGATCAACTAACCTCGAACCCCACTCAATATATTGAGAAACTCCTTTGTGTATAACGCCAAACTGTAGCTCTTCCACGGGAAAAAAATTTCACGTGGATTTTACATATGTCTGTCCAAATACACTTTTGGCAAACAAGGAATTCATAATTTTAATTGTTAAACACCTAACCTTTATTTAATTTATAAACTCGCATTGCCCATTCTTTTAACTGACATATTTAATATCTAGTTATTTCTAAAACAATGGACAATTGCTCTTTTTCTGATATAAATAATACTTAAGTATTTCTAAAAGAATTAACAATCGAATACATTCCTAGGATTTCAATTATCCATCATCTTTTAACACTTGCCTACAGGGTTCGATTCCAGCCTTTTCCTAATATCATTTGCACTTCTGCCTTCTTATTTACATGAGAAGGGGACAGCCCTTCTCATGTAACAGGACGAGTTATACTAAAGTTTCAAAAATGATACCCGATGATAAACATTTACATTTAAAAAGTGGAGATCAAAAGTTAGGTTTAGAGTTCAAGCGGAACAATTAGTGACCCCCTATAGATTCCACTCATGAAAAGGGAGCCTTCAGGCGGCCCTCGACTATGGTTTACCTTCTCGCATTAAATTAGCGTGCATCCAAACGGAGCTCCGATATTTTCCAGTTCTTTTTCTGTAGAATTTCAATGCGACTTCAGGTCCGTTAAAGCTTCCTGTTTGTTTGTTTTTTTTGTTGTTTTTTTTTGTCATTTTATTGAATTCTCTTCAGAAAAGGTACGAAGCAACTTGATATAAGGCGCTTAAAAGAATGAAATATTATTATCGCAAAACAGGAGATTAATATTAGCCTTATTTCCTAACAAACTAGGCTATACATAGGAGGAAAACAATCAGCATGGAGAGAGTTCTACATGATTGCAGTTTTTGAAAAGAAACTACTGAAATAGGAAGGTGTATTACAATGAAATATTAAAACAGAGAATTGATGAAGACCACTAGACCAACGCATCAAACGAGCTGAAACAAAAGAAGCAGGAAATAGATCAGACAATTTTGAAGACCACATTCAATAATATTATTCATAAAATGGACCGAAAATTAGAATATCACGTCTGTGAGAGAAAGAGCACTGAGACGAAGAAACGGTGAGGGCCAATAAAATTACACGTTGCCAATAGTGGTAACCTATAATCATAATCTCGAATATTTATCAAACAAATAAAAATACATTCGTAAATTAATAATAAAAATATTAGCACTGGTATGTAATATTTAATTTATAATATATTTCAAGTTCATTTTTAATAAACACTGTATATTTACTTGGTGTCACTACTTATCCAGGCTCAAAGGCCACTCAGGGATAAGGGTTAATGAATGTAAGGTTGTAGTGTAGTAATCGTTAATGGTGTAAATTGGGTAGAATTTGATTATTTATGGATGTTTACATTGGATTTGAAGGCTACCACGTTGTATTCAAGCGGGAAGCAAGCCAACAGAACAGTGTTCTACAGTTCTGAGAAATAATCTTTGTTCATGGAATCTGCATTTAGATTTAGGTAAACATAGAGTGTGGGGGAAATTGTATATAGTGGTTGAATCTAGTGTTTTTCGTGAAAGTTTGGCAAGGGGGGCATAGATTGGAGTTCAGTCGAGCACTTGTCATGAAAATAACAATACAGCAGAGACAGGCTCGCAACGTGTCTTCCATGGAAAAGAGGTTGTACAGAGAAGAAAAGTGAATCGCCTAATAGGTTTCGAAGCTGGTTCTAAACTCTATGTAGGCTGGATAGGACACACTGAGCAGCTTCTGCCCAGATGTGGCAACGGTACTTTATTTTACGAGTATGATCTCCTTTTTTGTTACATACACGGGGTAGAGAATCAGTAGGAGTAGTTTTCGTACATTTGTCGTACAGTTACCGTGCCTTAATTTGTTGCACATAATTAGAAAAAAAAACTAGTGTATAACAACTATAGGATTAAAACACGCTATACTGAAAGAGATTTTGACGGTTGTTGGATGTTTTCTTAATAAAAAACAAAAACAAAACAAAAGAAAACTCGAACATATGTAAATCTTTGCAATTTCATGTTGTTAGATCGAAAAGCATTTCGGTGTTTGTGCATTTAAATGCTATAGACAATTTTTTAGATCAGCGCCTTTTACGTAGAAATAGTAATAAATATTTACGTGTGATGGCGAAATTAGTATAAATTACAAAAATTACGCAAAATTATTTAGTAGATGAAATTCTTGAAGTATTTAAAATAATACAGCAGCCATAATTACGTTAATAGCTATCGTGCTTAAAGATGGCTGACTCATAATTTAAGTCAACACAAATCAAGGTTTATCTAGCTTGTTTATCACACAGAAAATATTTCACATTAAAACATGTAATAAAACTCGATAATTCTATAAATTTTATTTTTACTTGTAATTATTTTTTTACTGGATGATTTTTTTTTCGTATTTTTTTAGAATTTATACTAATTTGGTCATGAGACGTACGTATGCAATAAATTTTTAACCTGAAATGTTTTAATTTAAAAGATATCCAATGTAAAGAGGTATCCGATATTTTTTTTTATTTTAGGAATCATTTTGAGATGGCGCAGTGGATAGAGGTGTTGAGTCATTATAATTCCAGGCGAGCATTGTCTGAAGATAGCGGTTTCAACCCTACCCAAAGCCGGCCAGGGGATTTAGATTTAGTCGGCCAAAACTTGGTGAGACAACAATTATGGAAGGTAGAATTACTGTGAATGCAATTACAAGACGCAACATTCCTCTCCTGTCGCGGTTAATCACCTGAAGAAGACCAGAGGATGAGTTGACCGAAACGCGGTGAGACAAACTATGAAGTCAGTAATTACTGGGAATATAGTTAATAGATACAGCATTCCTATCCCGAAGAAGGCCAGAGGATGAGTTGGCCAAAAAGTGGTGGAAGAACAACTATACACGCTATACTGAAAGATATTTTGACGGTTGTTGGATGTTTTCTTAATAAAAAACAAAAAAACAAACAAACAAACAAAAACTCGAACGTATGTTAATCTTTGCAATTTCATAGCGAAACAAATAAATGCACAAATTACCCGCATTTATTTTTGTCCGTTGAATTATGGGTTCAAACGATTGTTGCTATCAAATTTTAAATAGAAGGAACATTGCTAAACGCACAGATCGCGCGGATGCAGCTTACGAATATCCGCTCTCTTTTTCTTAATAGGCAATAAGTCATCGTCAAATGTCTTTAAATAATAAATAGCTTCCTTTCTATACTCGCCCACTTTCGTCATTTTTTTTAGCTGCTCTTTTTTAAAACTGGGGGTCGCACTCGCGTTTCGAGTTACTTGAGAACATTTCTCGGCTCAATTTCAAGTTATTCCGGTAGTTAAAACAAGATACCTAGCAGCTCCAAGATTGTGTTGCGCCAGATTAGAAAGGAGGTTACGTTTTTCTTTTTTCTCTACTTTTCGTTCGAATCTACTTAAAAATCGTTTTGGTTTTCTTGTTTGAGGTTTCCTCTGCGTAACCTCGTCAACGTTGCTGCATCCTTCATTCGTTTACATTTTACTACTAATTGTTTTTGCTTTTTTAATTTATCATTTTCTTTTAGCTAGTGATGGAGCATCCTTTCAGATGGCAGAGATCCACCAGTTATTTTACACATTCCAACTGAGAGATCATTCTAGGATTCTAACCATCCCTTTTAAATGCAATTGATTGTATGTCTCTTGCACTTGGTTCACTGAGTATATTTTCCATATAGTTTTTGAAGGTTCAACTATCACTTAGATAAACAAAGGAGGATAAAGAAATAAACTAAAAGTGGCGGATCATCCTTAAAATCGGCAGAATGCTCCCTTTTCGTTAGCAATTAGGAACAGAGGAGGGCATTATCTCGTTCATGGGAACGCTCCGCTTACTTTTGCTCCTCAGTTTATGCTGAGCGTACAGCAAGGACACATCTAGAATCAGTCTTTAATGTGACTCAGCCTAGGATTGAACTTTGGCCTCCATGACTTATTATGGAACCCGAACCATTATTATATGGTCGTATCTATGGAACCTATCTTCATCACATGCATTTAGTCAAACTCAACAATGAAAATGACTCATAGCCCAACAGATATGAGTCTAATATAACATTTGAAATATTATAACTCCTTATCCTATAGGATTTTCCCATCTGAAGAGATGATAAACATCGAAATCCTATAGGATAAAGAGTTATAATATTTCAAATGTATTCTTTGCCTTACATAGAATAATTAAAATCTTTTTATTTTAAATTAAATCATTACACGTCATAGATTTTTAATTTTATTGAATGACTAAAATTTTTATATATATATATATATATATATATATATATATATATATATATATATATAGTGAAATTAATGCCGGTCAGGAGATACGAACACAGCCACGGAGCCATCTGTTGCTTCATTTACTGAATGTCTACTTCAGCGTGTTATTTAGAACGGGATTTAACTTAGTACTTTATCCGTTACGCCATGTGTATGTATAATGAGAGAAAAACATATTTCCAGCATGTGCACATCTAGCTTAGTAAGTGAACATGAAATCTTTAAACTGTATTATTGTTTGTTTCTATTTTTACTATATTTTTTCTATTTATATATATATATATATATATATATATATATATATATATATATATATATATATATATATATATGAAAAAGAGAGATCCTTTCTCTCGAAATTAATCAAAGTTCCATACCACCCACGGAGTTTACTAGCAACTTGGTTATAAATAATTATACATTGAGGTGAGGAAAGATGGACGAATAAAGGCTAGACACTCCTCTACTCAAGCATACCCGTCTACATTTGTTTGTTTTTCTTTCTTTACTTTCATAATTCCGGTCTTTCCCCGCATTGTCTTTGCCTTTTATAAAATTTTATATATATATATATATATATATATATATATATATATATATATATATATATTATTCTTATATTCCGCTGAATATTAAGGTAAGACTTGATATTTAGTATTTAGCCCGTTAAAGAGCAAAAAGGTGACAGTGCTTTAAGCCAAACTGATCTTTGAATATGTTCAATTTGTGCTCATTTTTGCATTAATTGAGATAATTGCCGCTAACCCTCGCTGTATTTCCTCCCGTCACTAAAAACGACATAGAAATATATGTGTGGTGTTGCCAACTTTATTAAAACTTTGAATCCGGCCAAGCAACTGGCCCTTATGGCATTCCAATCACTCAAAAGAAGCTTCAACCGGAACTAGCTCCTATACTTACAAAGCTGTTTAAACGATATTTTAAGGATAAATACTTCAAAACACCTTAGAAAACTTCATCAGTCTGTCCCGTATTTAAAACTTCTGAAGATCGGTCATCCGCCTCTCAGTACAGGTCAATCAATTGTCATGGGTAAGTTGCTGGAATGTGTGATAAACAGCAAAAAATAACCTTCTTGGTAACATGCAATATGGTTTCCTTTCTGTTAGATCTACAGCTTGTGTGCTAATTGAAATGTAGCACAGGATTAGTGAATCTCTATACATGGGGTTCGTTTCTAGAGCTATTCTTGACATATTCAAAGCTTTTGGTAGGGTATGGCATAAAGGTCTACTTTACAAGATTATCAGCTATGGAATCGCTGGAAATTAATTATTAAATCAATTCGCCCTGATAGGATTATGAGAGTAGTTGTTGATGGGTAGAAATCAGAAGCCTATAGTATCCACGCTGACATTTCTAAGGGTTCCATCCTGGGCTCAACTCTCTTCCTAATTTTCATCAATTGTCTCCGAAATCACATTCTTAAATCATTCTTAGACATTAATGCAAACGACAATACTATCTATGGCAACCCTTTTTGATTCTCTTCTTGAATACTTGGTGCAATGGAAAAGGGTGAATAGTTAATTTCAGTGCATCTAAAACCGAGGTTTTCTCTTTCCATCATCAACGCTCAGACTCCAACTGGCTCATATGTAAAGGAATGACCTTCGTCTTGGGGAAGCACCATGACTTGACAAGCTTTTGGAACTGGGAAGTACTCCTGATCTGAAATGAAACACATAAATCAAATCTGTTGCCAAAATCGCCGGAAAACAGTTAGATCACTCTACTGCACCAGTAAATATCTCACTGTCGGTTAAATCCTCTCGCTGTATAAGAGCCAAGTACGTTTTAAACTCCATTACTCTTGTCACATGTGGGAAAATACAGCTCGGAGCAAACTATAGTGATTTGACCGAGTTCAAAACCGGCTTTGAAACCTTTCTTGTAACTTCATTCCTATAAAAAAAGACGTTGCGAGCTTGTTCTATTGTTATTTTAATGGCAAGTCCTCGTCTGAGCGCCAATCTATGTTTGCTCCTTACCAAACTTAAAAAAAAGCATTCACTATCAAAAATTTCCCCCGCTCTATCTGTGCTTTAATCCAAGAGCAGATTCCATGAACAAAGCTTCTTTTCTAGAACTGCCAGACTGTGAAACTGTTCCGCTTGCCTTGATTCTGGCTGATTATAATATGGTCGTCTTCAAGTCCAATATAAACAAGTTCTTGTTGGGCCTCTCCTTAAATAATCCAATTTCTACCCGATCTACACAATTACCGATTACTACACTACCACCTTACATTCATTTACCTTTATCCTCTAGTGGCCTTTGGGTCTTAAAAAGTGATGACGCCATTGTAAAAAACTCTAATACGCAATAAGTGTGCAATGAACTGACATCATACTATTTAGTTCGCTTCACGTCATCATGACAAAGCACCATAAAAAATTTCAACACACTCAGTCGCGTAGTTCCGCGAGTTAGAACGGACAGACAAACAGACAGACAAACTAAGAGACACAAAATTCATATTAACAATGTGGACATAAATAAAAATTGGTTGAATTGCAAAGGGATTTCTTCTTTTTCTGTTCAGGAATCTTTTTACTTTTATTTTCATTTCGTTTGCTTTTTAAACTGTCGTTTGTTTCATTTTTACTAACGAGGATTTAAAAAATTAAATTTCAATAAACCTAACTCTAACCCTAACCCTAACCCTAACTTTAATTTTAACCTTGGCAATTGAAAAGAACTTATATATATATATATATATATATTCGTGTGCTTAGCGTCGGGCAGCATTCTCATGAAAAGCATTGTATTAAAGAATATGTTATTTGTGGAACACATTAACATGAGATTGCTTCCATGTATACTACAACAGTGTTATGCTCAAATTTAATGTTAAAGAACACTTGATAACCACCGTATTCGTAGAAAATATATATTGCGTTGATCCCATTTACTAATTTCAATCTGTTCATACTATTCTTCATTGTTGAATTGCTAAACTATCCGACTTATTTATCACGATTTGCGAGTGAATTTGGGCTTTGATATGAGGTGATTCATTGGTACAATATGTAGAAATGGTTTGAGTTAGGATAAAATAAAATGAAATAAAAAAGATTAAAGAAAAGAGAATGTGAGATCAAGAACGGAAACAAAAAAGAAAGTAACGGAAGGAACAAAGAAAGAAAGAACAAGAAAGAAAAAAAAAGAAAGAACAAAAGAAGTAAAGGCAGGAAGAAAGAAAGAAATTAAGAAGGAAAAAAGAAAGGGGAAAAATAAAGAAGAAGGGGAAAGAAGGGGGAAAAGAAGAAGAGAGAAAGAAAAAAACGAAATGCGAAGAAACAGAAGGAAGAAAGAAATCCACAAAGGAAGAACGAAAGGAAGGAAAAAAGAAAGAAAGAGAGGAAGGAAGGAATAAAGGAGTAAATGGGGGAGAAAATAAAGAAAGGCAGAAAAGAAAATTGAAAAGGATAAATAAACAATTAACAAAGACGGGAAGAAGAGAAAAACATGTTGCAAAAAGAAAAACACATGTTACAAAAAAAGAAAAGAACTAAAAAATGAAATGTATTGTAGGTTAGTTATTTCTCTAGTCTGTCCTCTTATTTTTCTATTTCATTCTTTCTCCTCTTTATCATTTTCTAATCGCTTTTTTTATGTATGAGTATCGCAGTCTTTCATGTCCTACTTTTGTTTCCTTCTTGTAATATTTAAATTAAAGACCGCTAGGATAATACTAATTCGTAAAAGCTTCATTTAACATCCGACATGCCTATTACACTTAAACGGACACGAAACAACAAACAAACAATATTAAAAAAAAAATAAATAAATAAACAAAATACATTTATCACTGCATGAGACAAAGCTCCTAAAAAAAACAAACCCCCTTTTTCTGTAACCCAGACCAACTCTAGACACTGACCATAGGCATTTCAACGTCTATTAATCAGCAAACAGTCAAATAGTAACGACCAGTTCGTGACTGGACGACTTAAAACCGCGACGCGAGAGTCGCCGGTCAGTCGGGCCGGACAATTCATCAGTAAAAGTGGGCATTCCAACGTTTAAGAGCCGATATCCAGATGGGGTTTTTAGATATGACGGAATGTTCGCCCAACGTTGAATAAGATGGACAATCCGACCCACCACACCACGGACGATTCATTTCAACCGAACCTCAACCCCTAGGGGTCCCGACTATTGTTAACAGATTTGTTTTCCTCACATACACACCCGTGTGTGGATAGGGTAGGGGGATAACTTGGTCGAGTATCGGCTAGCGACAAAAATGAAAACGTAAACCAAAATCAAGCGACGTGAATCAATGACCACCTTTTCGTGAAGAACTCTTTTACTTAACCTCACGACTAATCATCCTGCTCCAGCACATCGTCGACCGCATCATCATCCTTTGACAATATCCTCTCATAACACGAAGCCACAATGGCACACGGGGCACATAAATCGAAATTCTATATAAACAACTGATAATCACTAAACTAATATTAGAACTAGTGTAAATTCCTGGAAGCAAAATGATTTGGTCATTGCAAGATATTAAATAACTTACTAGCAAAACAGATTAAAAAAAAATAATATTAAATTTTATTATTATTATTATTATTATTATTATTATTATTATTATTATTATTATTATTATTATTATTATTATTGGCTCACATGGAGCTTTCACACAAGTCAACAAACGATCTGATTGGAAACCTGTTGTATTCTCTGGCAGCTGAGTGACAACAAGTCTCCACAGACGTCCAGTTCTTTCCACTTCCTTCGATAGCATTTGCAAATGAAGTTGCATCATCGCAACATGCTCTTACCATTGATATCTCGCCGGCAGTGGCCATTGGTTCATACTGGAATTTGAGTGGCACTTAGCCTCCACAAAGTCCCAGTTCTCTTTGCGCTTGTCACACCGAGGTCTGGCTGGCGCTCTCTCCTCGGTCTTTCAGCCTTTCTTGGCCCGTCTCAGCTCTTTGGTGTCACTTTTTTTAATGGGGAAGAGCGGTGGTGAAAATATGGGGGGGGGTGCATGATGGGGGTGTAGAACTTGTAGATATGCAGCTTCGGTGTTCTTCATTTCCTGTAATGCTTATTCGTTATATTGTCTTCTTGTATTATTCTCCGCATTCAAGGGTTTTCCTCAATATTTCAGGCGTTTTTATTATCGTTTTCACCTTTGCAGTCATTCCTCTGATTTCAACTCTTATTATTATTATTATTATTATTATTATTATTATTATTATTATTATTATTATTATTATTGGCTTACAAGGAGCTTTCACACAGGTCTTCAGAGATATTTCCCTGAAAACAGCCTGTGGTGTTCTCTAGAAGCTGAGTGACAACAAGTCTCCCCAGATTTCCAGTACTCTCCGCCCCTTTCGATAACATTTGCAAATAAATTTGCATTATCACAACAGCTGCTTGCCATTGATTTCTCGTTGGCAGCAGCTATTGGTCTTTGCTGGGATTTGAGTGGCAATAAGCCTCCCCAAGGTCCCAGTTCTCTTCTCACTTATTCGGCTGAGGTCTGGTCAGTTCATCGGTCTTTCCTTCCTCCTTGACTCTACTTGGCTATTTGGTTTCGCTCTTTTGAGGGGATGTGCAGTGATGTGACATTGGAGGTAGGGTTGGGTTAGAGAACTTATAGGTATGCAGTTCCAGTGTTCTTGGTTCCATGTAGTGTTTCATGTTTTCCCTTTGCAGCTGTTTGTCTGGCCCGCGACTGTTACTTCTGTGTGTTAGTTTCAACATTTCAGAGTTTTTCTTAATATTTCAGCTGTTTTCATGATTAGTGTTTCGTTGTATTTTTCCAGTCATTCCTATGATTCCAATTTCTCCCATTCTTTTTTCAAAGTTTATATTATTATTTTTATTATTATTATTATTATTATTATTATTATTATTATTATTATTATTGTTGTTGTTGTTGTTATTATTATTGTTATTGTTGTTATTATTATTGTTGTTGTTATTATTATTATTGTTATTGTTGTTATTATTATTGTTGTTGTTATTATTATTGTTATTATTATTATTATTATTATTATTATTATTATTATTTGGCCTACAAGGAGCTTTCACACAGTTCATCAAGGATCTCTCCTTGATAACAACCTATGGTCTCCCCTGGAACCTGAGTGGCAATAACTCCCCCAGGTTGCCAGTACTCTCCACCTCTTTTGAACACATTTTCAAATGACTTTGTATTATTGCAACAGCCGTTTACCATTGATTTCTAACTGCCAGAAAGAAAAAAACCCGAAAGAAACAGAAGGAAGAAAGAAAGACACAAACTGGAATTTGAGTGGCAATAAGCCTCCTCAAAATCCTCGTTCGCTTCGCACTTGTCAGTGCTCTTCTCGGTCTTACTGTTTTTTTTTTGGAGGGGGTAATGGGAGTTGTGGAGGGGTTAGAAGTCTTATTAGTATACCGCTTCAACGTTCTTGGTTTCATGTAGCGCTTCATGTTTTGCCTCTGCAGCAGTCTGTCTGGCCCGAGCATGTGGCTCATGCGTGTTAGTCTTCACATTCAAGGGTTTTCCTTAATATTTCAGCTGTTTTCATTATTGATATTCGTTGTATCTTAAAGGCTGTCGCTATGAGACACGAGGAGATGAAAGAGGCTGTGACGAGGGTTATTGACACGCTCAGACAAAAATACTTCCATAGGAGCATCTAAAAGTTATTGCAACGGTACAACAAGTGCATTGCAGTTGGCGATTACTTCGAAGGGGCCTAAAGTTTCATGTATGTAACATTAATAAAAATGGCCATACGAAAAAAGTCTAGAAACTCCTTTAATGAATCTCGTATATATATATATATATATATATATATATATATATATATATATATATATATATATATATATATAGGCGTGCGGGTGGCCGTCCACAGCTGGTGTTGTTTACAAGGTCATTAATCTCTATAAACTAGCTGAAGCACTTGTCTACATTGGGTGAAAGGTTATCCTATTAATAATTCTCCAAGCCGATGTCTGCCATTTTTTCTGTCTGGTTCTTCCGCATAGCTATTCATGTAGCTATGACTTAGCTAACACAGGACCAATTTCAACTTGATTTTCAATGTTCCGATTAGCCCTTGCGATACGTTTGTCAAGAATCTTACTTAATTTTTCTGTACCGAGTTATAAATGAAACCTTTTACGAATATCAAATACGTTTTTCTTTCGCATATTTTTTTTTTATTTTCTTTGATAATGTTTTTAAAACATAGCACTAAGAGATGCTTATTCTGAAAATGCCTTAGCACCCCTGTCGGCTTTCCCCATAGAGTTGTCGCAGGCGATTGCCAGTAAACTAGTCCTACTCAGCGAGAAATTAAAGAATTGGACTGATAAAAATTATACTTCAGCTTGACAGCAACAATACTACCCTCAAACTGATTTAAGGGCGTGTCTGCGAGTTTTACAGGTGGTACCTCATTTTACATTTTTTTCACCTAAAAAAAGGCATATTGCGACTTGGATAGAAGGGACTATTTTATTTTTGGATCGTGTCAAACAGGGGTCTGTAGAGGGTTGAGCAGTGAGATCTCTATCCACATTATATTTAAAATTAGTTTAGTATAATTATGTTAGTATAATAAGACAGGCAGGAAAGAGGGATGAAATTCCAAAATCTAGCAGCCCGAGGGAATGAACTATTACAGTGGGAGGGTTTTCGGCAACTAGTGAGCTCTAAAATGAAGAGGTGAGATTTTGCTGTTTCACAGATTAGGCGGGAGTATGTATGTCGATGGAAGCACACGTGCTGTGAGTTCATCAGACCTCTTTTTATTAAAGTACTTGTAAAGCAGACGCAGGGATGCAACATAGCGACGATGGGACAGAGGTAAAGGCTTGGATGATAGTGCTAAATATATTATTTCTTTTGAACTCTGTTTAATAGAAAGAGATTAGTTGTAAATACACCAGCCTTGATGTAGCAACAATACCGCATGGATGGATTGTAAAGGTATTGGGATAATCTCTGGTGTAAGTAGATTTTTCGTATGGTAGAGGGGGCCCACCTTCTTTACAGTGGCCTATGCAATGTCTTCATTGGACTGGTTCGAATTTATGTTTTCTGTGAATGGTAAGCCGAAGACTTTGAAGGATGAGCTTTTACATAGAATAGTATTACTCAGGGAAATTGGTGGCTGATATTTTTTTGAGTTGTTGAAGAAAATAAATCTTAGTTTGGTATTGTTCAGGCTTCCTCGGTTTGGGTTTGATCCAGCCATAACTTAAATTAAATTAAAACTTAAATTAAATTAAAACTTAAATTGAAATCGTCACAAAATAAAAAAAACGTTTAATATTTTATCCAAAATAGGAATATTTCCAACAAAACGAAAATATAGTAAAAAAGAAATATAAAAGAAATATATAAGAAATATATAAGAAATATATAAGAAATATATAAGAAATATATAAGAAATATATGAGAAATATATAAGAAATATATAAGAAATATATAAGAAATATATAAGAAATATATGAGAAATATATGAGAAATATATAAGAAATATATAAGAAATATATAAGAAATATATAAGAAATATATGTTACTGAAAGCAAAATAAATTGTTCTTCTACTCTCTTATGTGGATACATAAAATAATAATATTTATATATATATATATATAATAAAGTCGTATTCATGTCTGTTTCTTTGTTCACAATTAGGTTACTATTTACAAAACGTACACTGTTTCACAAATAAATTTTATAACTGTAAACGGACTTTTATATACATTTCTTCTACACGATTTATGCATATACAATTGTTGTGGTGGCACCCACTCATTTACATATGTGGATAATATTACACATAAATAGCAAGACTCGGTTAGTCTGAGTGTGTGTTAACCAGAAGCCCCCGAACGCCGAGCCGAGAGCAGATATGTTCTCCAGCCAAGACTCTCTTACCTGAAAACCATTACGTAAATATACTGTAAATATACTTTTTCTAATACACTTCTTATTGATGTACCTTTGTTTGTTGAGTCTTCATTTGTATTGACTTATACGTCATTTGGTTCAACCTGCAAACATAACAGTTGGCGACGAAGATGAACGTCAAACATAGCAACAATCTATTTAAAAAGACTCAACCTTCATAATGTTATCTCATTTGCATATTACATTAAATAAAATCTGTTTTCATGATTGACCTTAATATTGTAATAGAAATTAGTAATATGATTGTTTGAAGTATTCTATTTAGAAACATTCTACAAAGTTGATTTATTTAATTTATTTTTAATTAATTTTATATTAAATTTATTTTGTTTTTAATTAATTTAAGAAAAATCAGCTGCTTTTAAAAAAAAAGTAAGTTTTCATTTAACCTATGACTTATCTCTCCTCAAGATATACGAATTTATTTCCCTGTTTTAATTGTATAGATGAAGATGACTATGTTTTTAGCTTCCAAAAATCGAGAGTAAAATAGTAAGAGAAACTGATGCTCGATTTATGCAAGACGGTCCAAAAGCATCCTATTCTGAAGCATCCCATTCTGAAGCATCCCATACGTTTCTGTGACATTTTACAAGTGTAATCATCGTTCTTTTATAATGTCCTTATCGCCAGATTGAATCTTTGAAATTTACCAGCTGTTAAAATCAGGCTTTAGTAGCGTGTATTCCAATACCACCTGTAGTTATTTATGTGAGCTTGAAATCATGAAAATAGATCAGTAATCTCATAAGATGTATAGCATAAGATACTGAATATATATATATATATATGTATATACATATATATATGTATATACATATATATATATATATCGCGAAATCAAGACAATAAAATATATAAGTACAATATATGGTTTACTCGATCAGAATATCAAGGAAAGAGCAAATACATAAAGGCGGTGGATAATAAAGAAAGCAGGTCAAACTACACAATATCATATAACATAGCGATGAAAGAAAGAAGAATAAAGAATAAAAATAGATATAAAAATAACAAGAGGAATAAAAAGAATAAAATTAATAATAATGAAGCATATAATTGTAGAAATAGAAGCAAAATAACAAGTCTGGTTTAATCCACCTTTCAGTAAACATATACAAAATAATATTCCTAAGGAATTTGGCAAAATAATTGATAAGAACTTCCCCCAGAAAATAGATTAAGTAAAATAATTGATAATGACACAGTTCAACTTTCATTCTCAGCCGCTGCCAATCTTAGTAAATATATAATAAGTTATAATAATGGTAAAATTAACAAAATAGTGAAGAGAAATAAGATTGAATTAAATATTGAGAAAGATATAACGGTAGAATATCTTACGAATGTCTATTGGAGGGTAATTGCTTAATTTCTGAAATTGTATACACGTGTGAAATTAATAGTAAAAAGGTATAACTGAATGTTTTGTTAAGGATAGACACCGAAACCATATTGCCATATCATGTACTAGTGCCTTCATTCGTCCGCGCTGAAATAATAACGTTATTATTAAGAAAGCCAGTATTATTAGGGAAGTGAGGTTGTTTCGTACCTATCTCTACTTTAACCTTACAATTTAATAAAAAAACAGATATCATATATCTTTAATTAAACTTTAAAATGCTATTTAAAAAAATAGGTGCACTAGCTCCCAACATGTATGTTGGAGCAGGGAAGGCACCAAATCGAGATGAGGATAAGGATAGAAATTAGGATTGAACAAAAAAATTTTTTTTTAATTAGAAGAGAAACACGACTGCATTAGGGGATTGGGTTTGGGAACTACGTAAGAATAAAATAGAATTTGAATTAAAATGGTTAATAGTAGGTAAACCTTTTAATTATAGTTATTTCTTAAGAACTAAAACGTGAAGTAAAAACAAAAAAAGTATATCGTAACATGTAAATAAATATTTATACGAAACTATGGCAGATTGAAACATAGTTGAACATATAAAAAGATACTAGAATTTGAAGGTGTAGAGACTGATTTGGGGAATTACTCAATAAAATAAATAAATCGGAGAGGAAAAATAATTATATAAATTGAAAAAAAACATATTAAAATATTAAATGAATATAAAAATAGGGAATTGTTAAAGTATCATATAAAATAGAAATTCGAAGGCAATCAGAAAAATAAAGTAAAATAATGGTAAAGAGGTGAGTCCAACTGCTTGATCGCTTAAAATAGGGATTATATGTATAACAAATGTATTTAGTTGTCCGAAGAGTAGCTATTTTGGGAATATTTTTAAATGATATATTATTAAAACCTGTAACGCATGAGGAAATACACATCATGACGTTCACATTTCACATTTTGTTGTCTTTAGTTTGCGAAAATAGTATACGCATGATCGATAATGAAAATTGATAATCATGAAGCTTAATTAATTGAGTCAATTAATTTTGACTTTAAATTTATTAATATAGACACATTACCGGGATTTTAATATATAAAAAATTTTTGATAAAAAATATTAATAATATATATATATATATATATATATATATATATATATATATATATATATATATATATATATATGTGTGTGTGTGTGTGATAAATTAATACGGAATATATAAAACGTTATAAAATTTCGGAATTAATTTTCTATTGCTGCCATGCAAACATTTCGATAGTCTATTTAGTTGTTCTTCGCGAGGGACACATTGGTAAAGCGGTTCAAATCCATTGGAAACAACTGAAATAAAACAAAATAGAAAATGCATTAGATTTCATGAGTAAACAGTGTTTTAGACATATAGTTAGATACACACACGCACACACATATACATATATATACATATATATATATATATAAATCAAATATGTGTATATATATAATTAAATGTATATATATAATTAAATGTTTATATATATATATATATATATATATATATACATATATATATATATTTAAGCCAAAAACAATGCGGAGGAAGACCGGAAAATATAAAGTAAAGAAGAAAAACAAACAGATGTAGACGAGTATGGTTGAGTAGAGGAGTGTCTAACCTTTATTTTGGCTTTAAAAAATATGTCTTTACCAACAATGCTTCAAGCAAACTACTACATACTCTTTAAATGTTTATATATATATATATAATTAAAAATGTACGTATGTATATATATCATTAAATATGTATATATATAATTAAAATGTATATATATATATAATTAGAAAAGTTTATATATGTATAAATATATATATGATTACAAATGATTATGAAAAAAAATTAAAAACCTTTTTTTACGGGAACATATTTTTCAGCCAGTCCTTTAAGCTTCTTCAGTGTAGTGAAAATGATGCGGAAGCACGTGTGAAAAAGAGAAAGAAAGAGAAAGGAGGAGAAGGTATACCCAATGAGAAGGTGCAACATCAGTTTAAAATACATAAACATATAAGTATGCAAAAATACACATGCACACACACAATATATATATATATATACATATATATATATATATATATATATATATATATGTATATACACAGGGTGACAATAAAACAAACAAAAGCTAAATGGAGGCCATCTAGAACATATGCTGTAGACAGGAGAAAAAAAAAGGCCAAAGACCTTAGTGTTTTGATGTGATGTTTTGAATATAATAAACTAGTTATGCCCAAAGTTTCATTTCATTTGGACAAACCACTACGAAACGGGGCCTAATTAGATTTGGGGCCCGTTTTCTTGTGTCACCCTGCATATATATATATATATATATATATATATATATATATATATATATATATATATATATATACAATAATTTTTTTTTAATTAAACAGTAAATAAGGATAAAAAAAGCGCGCATTTAACTGGCTAATATTTTGAATTTCAACGACAATACTTATTCCAAAACAGCACAAAAATCTAAAGGATATATGACATTAATACGGCGAGACTCTATAAAATATTTGTGAGTCAACGGCTATATTTTTCGTTCGAAAAAAAAAAAGGAAGAAAAACGTCGCTTCCATCTTAAACTGCATTTTGAAACATATACGATTTTTAAAAAATTATTTTATACATTTATATGCACCTGCATAAACATACACAAACATATACATATATATATACACATATATAAACGTATATACATATACATACACATATGTATATACATCCACACATACATACACAGGCATATATATGCATACATATACACATATACATGCATAAACCTTTTCCTATATACATACACGTATACACATCCATAAATACGTGCACAAGCTTACACAGATATATAAACATGTAGTGAGAGAGAAGGGATGGGAGAGGCATGATACAGGAATACGAGAATATGAAGAAAATTTACACTTTGAAAAAATGTGTTTAAAACACACACACACGTATATATGCGTACATATGTACATATACATGTATACAAATACTCACATGTACATATACACATAAACCTATATTTAAGCATGATGATGATTGCTACGTCTTGTCAGACGAGTGCCACTCCCTCAGACATTTAAAATCCATGAGCCCAAATGCCTGAGGGAGTATCTATACAAAGATGATGTTACAGTCTTAGCTTTGTACGACAGCCAAGTCTCTCTCTCGGTTCAAAATGTTGAGATCCAGCAACAAGCAAGAGCAAGATAGCCAGCAACAAATTAAACTGCAGATCAGCTTAATGCGGGTACTGGTCTCCCGCTTTGTTTTTTAAATCAGAGATTTGCTTCTCCTAGAAAGGTTGCCTTCACCACGGCTTACGGGAGCCCTCTCCACACACACACACACACACACACACACACACACACACACACACACACACACACACACACACACACACACACACACACACATATATATATATATATATACATACATACATATATAGTCATAGCAACTGTATCTTCTCAGTGATCTCATAAGATCACCTATTATCTCAGTTATTTCTATTTAAAATGTAATTTTGACTATTTCACTGTTTCTTAAACTTTTTTTAGCATAGGTACCCAAGTTTAAAAACATTTAAAGTGGTTAAAATTATGGGAGGTAATAGGTAAAAAAAAAGAAAAAAAAGATAATAAATAAAAAATTAATTACTTGATTAATTTTTGTGATTTTTAGAATATAATATCCTCACATGGCGACAAGTAGACACACCATAAAGGTTTTTCTTTATTTTTGTTTTCTTAAATATGTGCAAGTCTAAAAAAAAAAAAAAAAAATTCAACACCAACTGATATTGCAGCTAAAGGACGTTTCTGTCGAGTACAAAATGCAGCACTGACAAAAACAAAAAGAAAGAAGGAAAAGATGTTAAAAAAAATCCACAGATGCACATTTCAAAATTTCTCATCTCAAAAAAAAAAAAAAAAAAAAAAAAGAATTTGCAAAGTTTTGAGAATCGGTAAATATCATTATGTTTTGAGAATCGGTAAATATCATTATGTTTTGAGAATCGGTAAATATCATTATGTTTTGAGAATCGGTAAATATCATTATGTTTTGAGAATCGGTAAATATCATTATGTTTTGAGAATCGGTAAATATCATTATGTTTTGAGAATCGGTAAATATCATTATGTTTTGAGAATCGGTAAATATCATTATGTTCCTATTTACTTGCTTTCCTACGAGGGCAAAGTGAGACACAAGGTTGGTTTTTAATGCAAGGAAAATCCAGCTCCCCAGAAAGCTGGATTCTGGATTGGAACAAAAATAAAAATTGCCTCGGTCTAGAAGGATTTCTAGACATTTAAGCATACATACATATATACATACGTACGCCCACCCGTACACATCCATAAACCTATATCTATACGAGAATATGAAGAAGTATGAAACTTAGAGAAAATGTGGAGGTTTGGGAAAGAGAGTTTGCTAGAAAGGAACATTTTTGTAGTTAATCTGTGTTATTTTAGAACTTATAATCATTAAGCAGTCCCAGAGTTTTGTTAAAGCCTGAAGTTAGCGTATTGAGTTTTAGCATTAGTTTTTTATTAATGTTTTTGTTTCTGATGTTGTGTATAAAATCGGATGCTATAAGGAGATATGTGATGTTGTCTATTATGTGGTTTGCTAAATTGTTCCGTATAGCTACTGAGTACTGCGTGGATTTGTCTCGAATGGTGTGTTTGCTGTTGTTAAGGCGTACGCCCCAGGAGATGCATACCATGAACCCGGCATCACTGTCAAAGGGCAGAAGATCCATGCTGTGGAGCAATGCACCTACCTTGGCAGCACCCTCTCCCGCACCGCCAACATTGACATTGACGTTAACCAAAGGCTCTCCACAGCGAGCAGTGCATTTGGAAGACTTAGAGACAATGTGTGGAAGAGGAGAGGCATTACACTCGCAACTAAACTGAAAGTATACCGAGCGGTCGTCCTGACAACCCTACTCTACGCCTGCGAAACTTGGGCGCCATATAAAAGACATGAAAAACAGTTGAATGGCTTCCACCTCAGATGCCTCCGTAATCTTCTCAACATCCGCTGGCAAGACAGAATTCCTGACACAGAAGTCTTGAAGCGCGCGGGCCTCCATATCATCACCACCATAATCCGCAAAACCCAGCTCCGGTGGGAAGGTCATGTCTATCGCATGCACGACAGCCGAATCCCCAAACAACTTTTCTATGGGGAACTCGGCCAGGGAAAGCGGAAGGCAGGGGGCCAAAAGAAACGATATAAAGACTGTCTGAGAACGTCCCTAAAAGACTTTGACATCAGCCCCCAGTCTTGGGAGAGTCGCGCTGCTAAACGTTCGGCCTGGCGTTGCGTCATCAGCCTAGGAGCCGACAGGGCAGAGAATCAACGCATGACACACGACCAGCAGAAGCGCAAGAGGAGGAAGGAGAGAGCTGCCGGTTCACAGCCTGCCGATACCGCCTTCAAGTGTCCAGAGTGTGGAAGAGTTTGCCGAGCACGGATTGGCCTCATCAGCCATCTCAGGTCCCTCAAACCCCTGACGCCGAACTGATTGATACCTTGGTCATCGTCGACTTCGACGGACGAGCAGGAATAGGAAAAAAGGCGTACGCGGAACTCCAGGCCTGTTTTCGCCAACTAATTGCCATTTGTGCATTCGGTGCAGTATAATAAATATACCACATTTCAGCTATTGCAGTTGAGAGGGGGGAGTTCGAGTTGGATGTTCGTGCCTGGAGTTGATGTTTGTGCCATTGATGTTAATGTGTTGACATATTTGACACTGAGGCCTGTTGCATGCTTTGTTTCCTTGAGATGCTGGGTTGCGATTTATCTGAGTAGATGTTAGCAAAGAATGTAAGCTGATGAGCTGTCGTTTTGCACAAATGGAGGGGGTTATTATATATTGTGTTGTGTGTGGGGTCCTGTTGCAGTTGATTGAAAATCTGTTTTATGGGGATTTATAGAGGTTTAGTGTTATTATTGCAGTCAAATACTATAGGCATTCGTGTGGATACTTTGTTCGTTTTGCACGTTAATAGATTATGTTTACTAATGTGCAATGCTCTGTTGATGGCTTGTTTTATTATTTTGAGTGGATAGTTGCTGTGGAGAAAGTTAACGGTTACATACCTACCCGTACATCATAATATGATGGGTTTTTACATATCCTTTTAATGCGTAGGTAGTGACTGCATATGATAGAATTTTTTGTTGCGATATGTACCGTATATTTCGGCGTATAAGACGATCCTTAAAGTTCCAAAAATCATCTTTAAAAGACAATATTTCATAAGATACCGGATGTGCAATCTTTAGCTTAGGCTAAATAAACATGGTTTCGTGATTTAGCAGCCGTCTTATACAACCGATATATGATAAATTTATTAAAATTTGCTCCAATTTTATACCTCGTCTTATATGACGATCGCCTTATACGCCAAAATAATCGGTAGATTTTACTAATTTGTTTACATATACAGGGTGACCCCAAAAAACAAAAGCTAAATGTAGGCCATCTAGAACATGTGCTATAGAACGGAAAAAAAACGGCCAAAGACCCTAGTGTTTTGATGTAATGATTTGAATATAATAAACTAGTTATGACCAACATTTCATTTCATTCGGACAAAACACTAAGAAATGGTGCCTAATTAGAGTTGGGGCCGGTTTTTTTAGGTCACCCTGTATATATATATATATATATATATATATATATATATATATATATATATATATGCATTTGTGTGTATATGAATCAATAAAGAGATAAAATGAAAGTATAAAAACTATATAGTAATATATATACCGTATATTTCGGCATATAAGACGACCCTTAAAGTAAAAAAAATCATCTTTAAAAACCAATATTTCATAAGATAACAAGTGTTGCAATCTCTAGCCTAGGCTAAACAAACATGGTTTCCTGATTTAGCAATCGTCTTATTAAACCGATATGTGACAGATTTATTAAAATTTGCTCCAATTCTGTGACTCGTCATATCTGACGGTTGCCTTATACGGTATATTCACCTTTTTTACTTTTTACTCTCGGTCCTGTCTCTATATTTCTTACCATCTTTTCCGTCTCTATCTCACTCCTTTTTTATCTCTTCTTCTCCCATACCCATTCTCTCTCTTTTCTTCTTTCTCTCTCTCTTCTTCTTTCTCTCTCTTTAAACTGTTTCTTTGTTTTCGTTCTATTACCATTCCATATCTTGTACCAGAATACAATCTTTACTTTTTTTCAGATCCAACCCTCGCTGTTTACCAGCGGTCTTTCTATATTTATGGTACAACGACCGCTTAATTTAATAAACATTCGTCACAGCTCAGATAATTGTTCAAAAACACAAACTCGTCCTCTTTAATCTCCAGTGCTATCCCCGGGCATGAGTTTTCAATGGGGATTATGCTACTTACAAATAGGGGTGGTTAAAAAGTTTAATACTAATTTAGGTTTAGGTTCAGGGTCAATGTCACCCGTCCAACAAATTAGGTGGTTGCCTAAGGCGTTAATATCTATTGAATGACACAAACCCTGAAAGTGTATTCATTATGTTCATAGCATCTAGGTTGATCTCATTTTTACGTTGTTTGTTCGTGATGTTTCCGGCCGGCTTCAACTGACGTTTAACGTATTTTTTTTTTTTACTGAATCATTTGTTTAATAAACTGCAGTAGAATTTTGACACGACGAGTAGCATGCATTGTATATATTTTTCTATGAGTTTTATTTTTAATTTCCACCGCTACGGATTGAATTTATACATTTGATGTTACTCGTTAGTTTCTGTAATTAATCGACTGGGAAATAAATTGATATCACGCGTTTTATACCCAAATAGATAGAACTGATGGCTTGATCTGTGTTTCCTTATTTAAACGAAACCCTTACGCATTATATATGAAATAGGAAAAACGAAATCAAGGAAATAGGAATAATGATATTTAAAATTAAAATGAAAAAAAAAGGATAATTGCAAATTAATAATGCTTAGCAACAAATCAAACAAAAATAATGCAAATTAAATGATCAACTTGAAATTAAAAAACTCACGATGAAATGAAAAAAATTAAATTAAAAAAAAAAAAGATAGATTTCAATTTTTAAAAAGATAAAGTTTTAATCAATAAAGATTTATGTTACTCTGTGATGCCATGGTTCAGTGTAACTCATAGGAAACCAGGTATCATAGTTGTGAACAAAAAAACCAATACATGCCAAATTACGGATGTGGCTTGCATAAAAGGCATCAACTTAGCGGACAAAAAGAATGAGAAACTACGGAATTATCAAGAACTGGGGGTGGAGAAAACTAGTGTGTGGAACAAGAAACTTCCATCGTGACAATCATCATAGCTGCGCTTGGCTCAATTCTAGATGATATTGAGAAATAGTTGAACACTCCAGAAGTCAGCTCTGCTTGACAAAGCAAACATCCCACGCCACGTGCTTAAAAGCCCGCTCTTGAGTAAGAAAAAACGGTGTAAAACATCACAACACTGTGAAGTTAACGAACATAATAATAATAATAATAATAATAATAATAATAAAACTAATGTTAATAATAATAATAATAATAATAATAATAATAATAATAATCTGAAAGTTTGGACCGTAGATTATAGTTCAGTTGAGCACTTGCCACGAGGAAGATATTCTTTCGTTTTTACAACAAAGTTGCCAAAAAATGTTTATTATTTTAAATGATGTTTAAAGTTTTTCAAAAATCAAAGGTGCGAAACGGCAGCGAGCCGGTAAAGTCAACTAGTAGCAATAGTAATAAAAGAAGCGGAAAAGTTAAGTAAATGCACGGTATTTGCAAGAACATGGAACATAAAGCGAGTTTATATGCTGCCAATAATCGTATGCGCACTTGGAACAGTTTTTAAAAAAATTACAAAGATTATTACGAGAAATTAGAATCAAATAGAAGACCGATACTATATAACGGACAACAATGATGAAAATTGCTGAAATCTTATAGAAAGTATTTGAACGCGGAAACCAACTACGTACATTAAAAAGCCACTTCGAAATTGTAACAGAAATAAAAGAAAATCATGGAAGGAAGGTCACATGAAACCAAGGAAACTGAAACTGCTAGAAATATTATACGGATTACCCCCCCCCATAAAAACATCAGTCTCGGCGGATAGGACACAAAGTTATTGTGGATGGTTAAAGATGTTGGAAAGTTTGAGAAGGATGAACACCAACACGACCTCCATTGAAAGATTACAGAGAGTACTGGGTCCGAAAGGAGACATATTGCCACCAAAATTCGAGAGAAGACAAATGTTCCCAGAAAAAAAACAATGGTAAGCGACTGTTGCAATAATTATCAAAAGGGGCGGGGAGTACTAGGAACCTAGGAAGGCTTGTTGTCACTCAGACCTCAGAAAATACCACCGGTTATTATCAGTGGTTTATTACTGATGATGATCTATGTGAGCACTTCTAATAATTATCTATATATATAAAAATGTAATTCTTGGTTGGTTCAAAGTCGATAAAACCATATTTCTACATTACCAATTTATTTGAAATTTTCAGACAGCCCATCTTTAGAGGCAAGGAATGCTTGCATGTTACTAAAATAATTTAACATTGTGAATTATAAAAATATTAAATAAAATAAAAATATTTTTCGTAACTGCGAGACTGTCCGCCATTTCATTTCCGGTAGAAATGAGCCTTTCACTTATTGAGATGACTATTATTTATATTAATTTTTATGGTACTCATGCAGAGAGTGATTCGTGTTTAAATAATAATGTTATTATTTAAAAAGCCATTCTTAACATGGGAGGGGAGCGTGTTTTGTACCTATTCTGTACTTTAACCTTACAATTGAAAAAAACAGAATAAAACTTTAATTAAAGGTGGAAATACGATTTAAAACTAGCGCAGATCACTCTCTGCATTAGCACCATTTTTATTTATTGCGGACTATTATTCTCATCTTTATTAGTTGTTTCACGACGTTTCGGCCAACTATTCCTCTGGCCTCCATAAAAAGAATTAAGCCAACGTAAGTACGTGAAAAATTATTAATAAATATTTAGTAACTTTTTCCTTTTATTATTCTTAAAGAGTAAAACATGTTTTTATTCATGAAAAGAATTAAGCCAATGTAAATAAATAAATAAATGTTTGTCCGCGTGACAAATTATCAATAAATGGTTTAGTTACTTTTTTTTAAAAAATTATTTATGAAAAGAGTTAAGCCAACGTAAATAATGTTTGCTAAAGTGCGAAAGGTAACGGAAGTGGCGGAGTTGTACACCCATCACCCCCATGCGTAATTTCTATACTTATAGGTATTTTGACATTTTTTTGACTGAATTTTTATTGATTGGACACTAATTAACCAGATTATGAAAAAAAAATTGAAAAAGAAATCATTATTTCGACATTTGAAAGTGGTTCTCACTTTTTGGTTACAACGTTCTGATAAATCAGTCACCCATTTTGTAAGCAATAAAAACGCGGTATATCAAAACCATAGAAAGTAAAAATAATATGAGCCTCTCATTTGTAAGTCAGAAATATATTTGTTTCTCAAAGGAAAAAAACTAGAATGAACATGACCTTTTCTTATTGTTTTCATGGAAATAAAATTTCGAGTTTAAAAAATTTTTTTTTTTACTTATTTAGTTAAAAGTCAGTTTGTGGGTGTTTTTTTAAGTAATTTGTTTTTATGAAAGGTGAGTTTGTGGGTGTTTTTTTACAATAATTTATCTGTTTTTATGGAAGGTGATTTTTTTTTTCCAAAACTTTTGTTTTTTAAAAAAGTGTTTTTAAGTATTATAAATTTTACTAACATACTGGAGAAATGTTTAATAATTTGGTATTTGTTAGATTAGGTCCACCTCCACAATTTTCTTTTAAATGACGACTTTTATAAGTTTTCGACTATGCTGAATAAGAAAATCGCATTGAAAGCTTGGAGAAATAAGTAGTTATCAAGATATAAACAGTTGTATTATGCATTGTATTCTTTGGCGCGCGCGTAAAAAAGATGGCCGCCAAAGAATACAATGCATAATACAACTTATATCTTGATAACTACTTACTTGTGCAAAATTTCAATGCGATTTTCCTATTCAGCATAGTCGAAAACCATTATAAGTCGTCATTTAAAAGAAAATTGTGGAGATGGACCTAATCTAAAAATTTACCAATAATTTTCCATCCTGTACGCCTCCCGATACATTGCTTCGTCAACATGAGACCATTTTATATCTCCCGAAGACACTTCCGTATTTAGAAAAAGAAAAACAAATTGGTGACTGATTTACCAGAACGTGGTAACTAAAAAGTGAGCGCACCTTTCAAATGTTGAAATGATTTTTTTTTTCAATTTTTTTTCATGATCTGGTTAGTGTTCAATCAATAATAATTCAGTGAAAAATTTTCAAAACACCGATCAGTATAGAAATTCGTATATATATATATATATATATATAACTCCGCCACGTAAGTAAATAAATTAAAAAAAATGTTACCTGCGCATGCTTTAGCCGTGACTAAGGTGGATAAGGGAACGACCATTAAATAATTCTGCTGGTCGCCATGGAACTCAACACCCAAGGAGTACCAAAAATAGTTTTCATGATATAAAGAAATTTTTTTCGAAATGTGGGTGATCACTTTTCCATGTAAATTGAACTTAAAATGAGCACACACTTTCTGGCCAGCTGAGGAAGGGGCATTTATTTTCTTGTTTATTGGCTTAAAGGTTTTTTGACAAAGCAGTTTGGTACGCGAGTGCATATTTAACAGCCTTCGTTTATGCTCACGCGTAGCATAAACAAAAGCTATGTCTGAAATGGAAAATAGTCCCAGAGGTTATTACCATGCAAAGAAATCAAACAAAAAATTTTAGCCAAGGAAAAAAACAAACTTTTTAGCCACAGAAAAAAAAAAAAATAGCATCCATTTTTTTTCTATCGAATTCATTTGCTGTTTTTATTGAAAACTATTTTCCCCCGGATTTTTTTTATATAATTTTCCATTAAGGGCCGTGCGTCTCACGTTCGTATATAACAAAAAAATTTTTGTAGAGTTCGGTGTGCTAAAAGCGAATCTGCAAACCGTTTCCGTCGCAAAAAAATAGGTTTTATGATATGAAGAAATTACTTTTTTGAAAAGTGGGCGATCACTTTTCCATATAAATTTAACTTAAAATGAGCACACACTTTCTAGCCACTTGAAAGAGGGGGATTTTTTCCCATGTTTATTGGCTAAACAGCTTTCGTTTATGCTCACGCATAGAGTAAACAAAGACTACGGCTGTGAAATGGAAAATAGTCTCAGAGTTCAGGGGTTATTACCATGCAAAAGAAAGCAAACAAAAGCCCCTCTCTTAGTTGGCCAGAAAGTGGGTGCTCATTTTAAGTTAAATTTACATTGAAAAGTGATCACCCACTTTTCGAAAAAGTAATTTCATGAATATGATGAAAACTTTCTTTTTGCTACGGAAACGATATTCAGATGCGTTTTTAGCACACCGAAATCTACAATAAAATATTTCGTTAAATACGAACGTGAAACGGGCCTTAAAGTAAAATAATACCGGATTTTCTCGGGCAGATTTGCCATTTAGTCGTACAAATATCGTCAAACAAGGTCATCACTAAAAGGGACTCTTAAAAGTCGTCACATGTATCGAACAAAAGTTTAAAATCACCGACTATATGCCAGCCTACGTCACGGTAAGATATATTGAGTGAGTTTCTAACAGTATTTGTATAGTTTTTTAGTTTAAACTCATTTTCCCAAAATTTCTCCAAACTTAACATGTTCGATACAACCCTCTGCCGCCATTTGTATTTTTCAGATATACCGATAAACATTGAATGTTTTTGAACCGAATAAACATTATACATTACATAAAAACACTAAAATCTTATCCAGTTAGTAGAACATTTATTTTTCTTACCTTTGATAACATTTATTTGTTATATATTTATTTTTTGACAACTTCTTTGTATCTTTAGTAATATAAAACCTTTTCATTGAATGCAATGTTTAGTCGGCTCGAAAAACTGTTTATCGGTGTATTTGAAACCTACAAATAGTGGCAGACACTGTTGATTACTTTAAGTTAGAGAAAGTGGGTTAAAAATAAAAAAACTATACAAAATACTGTCAGAAACTCACCGATTATGCCAGCCTATGTCATGGTAACATATATTCGGTGGGTTTCTGACACTGTTTTGTATAGTTTTTAGTTCTCAACTTACTGACAGTTTTGTATAGTTTTTAGTTTTCAACTTACTTTCCCAAACTTAACGTATTCAACAGAACTTAACGTATTCAACAGAGTCCGCGACCATTGCTGTTTTTCGAGCCGATTAAACATCTTACATTACATAAAAACCCAAAACAATTATCCAGTTAGGTAGAAACGTAACTTACCTTACCTTTGCTTTCATTTATTTGTTTTTGGACAACTTTTTCAAATCTGTGTATAGTAACCGCCCCCCATCACCCAAATATTAATTAATAACTCACATTTTTGTATACAGAAAAAAAAAAACATTAAGCGTTTTAACATTTTTGCTACGTTCGACTTCATCCACTAATTGTTGGTCTAGCCCAAGCCATGTTTGACAGAAACTCTCGAGGATCCAGATCAAATTCTGAAAGATTACCATTTTTTTTTTCATTTTCGCCTTCTTTTTAACTTTGGAGTGCATTGCTGTACTAAGAATATAAGAAACATGCATTTTCTCTTTTTATTTGATTTTTCCATTGCATCAAATTGAGCCACTGCAACGCGTGGCAGGGTACAGCAGGTGTATACATATATATATATATATATATATATATGTATATATATGTGTATATATATATATGTATATATATATGCATATATATGTATATATGCATGTATATATATATATGTATATATAAATATGTATATGTCTTTATATGTATATATATATAGATACGTATATATGTATATATATATATGTATATATATATGTATATATATGTATATATGAAGATATATATGCATGTATATATGTATATATATGTATATATTTAAGTATGTATATATATGCATATATATGTATATATATGTATATATATGTATGTTTATATATGTATGTATATATGTATATATATATGTATATATATAAATGTATACATATGTACATATATGTGTGTATATATATGTATATATATATGTATATATATGTATATATAAGTGTATATATATGTATATATATGTGTATATATATGTATTTATATATATGTATATATGTATACATATGTGTATATATATAGATGTATATATATATATGTATATATAGATGTATATATATGCATATATATATAGATGTATATATATGCATATATATATAGATGTATATATATATATATGTATATATATATGTATGTGTATATATGCATATATATGTATGTATATATATATGTATGTGTATATATATATATGTATGTATGTGTATATATATGTGTATATATACATGTATATATATGTGTGTATATATATGTATACAGCCAAAAGATATGCAAATGGAATTTGGAATGGAAAAGTGCGCATAACTAGTTATAAGAAAGGGAAAACTGGAAACGACAGAAGGCATGGAACTACCCAACCAAACCGAAATGACGGCACTCGGGGAACAAGACGACTATAAATAATTGGGAATTCTGGAAGCGGACATCATCAGAGCAACAGAAATGAAAGAGAAAATTGGAAAGGAATATGTATATATATACGTATATATATGTAAGTGAATGCAGCAAACTGGCCCAAAAGGAATACAAAAACAGGCATGACCAAGTGGGGAGGGCGGTGCACTGGGAATTGTGAAAACGACTGCATTTTGAGCGTACAGATAAATGGTACAAGCATAAACCCGCAACAGCACTCGAAAACGAGAACCACAAAATCCTATGGGACATTGATATATAGACGGACAAACCCATCCAAGCAAGAAGACCAAATGTCGTAATACTTAACAAGAAAGAAAGATCCTGTCAAATCGTAGACTTTGCTGTCCCAGCTGACCACAGGGTGAGTATGAAAGAAAAGGAGAAACAAAGCAAATACACAGAGCTAGCCAGAGAGTTAAACGGGATTTGGATGATGAAGAAAATCAAAATAGTACCGATAAGCACTAGGAGCAATTCCGAAAAATTTCGAAAAAAAAATGTCAGAAATTGGAATAAGAGGAATAACTACAAAAGTACAACGACTAACAATAATTACAACGACTGAAATATTGAGGAAAACTCTTGAATACGTAGAATAATACAAGAAGACGATATAACGAATAAGCGTTACAGGGAATGAAGAACACAGAAGCTGCATATCTACAAGTTCTACACCCCCATCATGCATCCCCCCATTGTTTCATCACCGATCCTCCCAATAAAAAAGTGACACTAAAGAGCTGAGAAGGGTCAAGAAAGACTGAAAGACCGAGGAGAGAGCGCCAGCCAGACCTCGGCTGGACAAGCTCAAAGAGAATTGGGACCTTGGGGAGGCTTAGTGCCACTCAAATTCCAGTATAAAGCAATGGCCACTGCCGGCGAGAAATCAATGGTAAGAGGCTGGTGCGATGATGCAACTTCATTTGCAAATGCTATCGAAGGAAGTGGAGAGAACTGGACGTTTGGGTAGACTTGTTCCAGAGAACACCACAGGTTTCCAATCAGATCGCTTGTTGACTTGTGTGAAAGCTCCCTGTAAGCTAATAATAATAATAATAATAATAATAATAATAATAATAATAATAATAATAATAATAATGATAATAATAATAATAATAGAAGTAAATAGACTAATTATTTTTAGAAATGTAAGAAAATATCTATTTTGCAGATTTTGATTTTTTGAATGAAACAAAAGTGATTGTAGTCGTGACTGTGACATAGGTAAGTTTATTAAACATTAGCATCGAATGAAGAGAACAGATTGATGTGCCATTAAAAATGTCATTAACAAGTGCCACCAAAAAGTGCTATTAAAAGAGCTATTAAAAAGTGCAATGAAAAAACCATTAAAATGCCATTAAAAATGCCGTTAAAAACAAGTTAATTACCAATCAAATATCTTCTTTCCGGTCAGAGTATGTTCATATATTTGTATGAAGATATTATTGTGTATATCTTTATATATTTGTATGAAGTTATTATTGTGTTTATCTTTATATATTTGTATGAAGTTATATTTGTGTATATGTTTATATATTTGTATAAATTTATTATTGCGTATATGTTTATATATTTGTATGAAGTTATTATTGTGTATATGTTTATATATTTGGATGAAGTTATTATCGTGTATATGTTTATATATTTGTATGAAGCTATTATTGCGTATATGCTTATATATTTGTATGAAGTTATATCTGTGTATATGTTTATATATTTGTATGAAGTTATTATCGTGTATATGTTTATATATTTGTATGAAGCTATTATTGCGTATATGCTTATATATTTGTATGAAGTTATATCTGTGTATATGTTTATATATTTGTATGAAGTTATTATCGTGTATATGTTTATATATTTGTATGAAGCTATTATTGCGTATATGCTTATATATTTGTATGAAGTTATTATTGTGTATATCTTTATATATTTGTATGAAGTTATTATCGTGTATATGTTTATATATTTGTATGAAGCTGTTATTGTGTATATGTTTATATATTTGTATGAAGTTATATCTGTATATATGTTTATATATTTGTATGAAGTTATTACGTATATGTTTCTATATTTGTATGAAGTTATTATTGTGTATATCTTTATATATTTGTATGAAGTTATTATCGTGTATATGTTTATATATTTGTATGAAGCTATTATTGTGTATATGTTTATATATTTGTATGAAATTATATCTGTATATATGCTTATATATTTGTATGAAGTTATTACGTATATGTTTCTATATTTGTATGAAGTTATATCTGTGTATATGTTTCTATATTTGTATGAAGTTATATCTGAGTATATGTTTATATATTTGTATGCACAAATTTCATGTCTAAATTAATTAATAGGTCATTAAGAATTTTAGGGCAAGGTAAGGCAATACAGTTTTCCCAAGTCTGTCCAAGATTGTTTGGTGTCATCCCTTGGGAATAAATGAACCCAAAGATGTCACGTTGAACAACCTGAGAAGAAAATTAAAAAAAAAAAACTGCGTTAAATTTACGTAAGTCATACATGCACCGGATAACCTTATTCTTAACCAGTGAATATGTCAGTCCAGTTTTGACCCTTGGCCGTTAATTTCGTTTGATGTTTTTTATAAATACTTCAAGCTTGTAAATTGTCATTGTTTCTCTAAGAACTGCCGAAATATCTTCCGGGTAGCTACTTTGATTTTCCGGGTGGATCTGGTTTGGGGTGGCTTTCTTGTTCATCACCCCGGCATCTGCCATCACCGCTGACGGATTAGACCAATCCGCTGTCATTATAGTTGAGTGTTTCGTCTTTAATGAAAGCAACTGAAAATTTGCTAACATTTCACTCTTAATCGTGCGTCGTGTATATCTGTCAAAATTGCATCAAATCAGGTAGTCCGTGCAACGAAGCCACAGGTGCGCGTTTCATACAAAATAGCTTAGACATACCTGCTACCCCTTATCCGTTGGGTCACAGCCACACAATTTACTGTTTTTTTTCTAGATTTCGTTCGAAAACTCATACCGTATTATATATCTATAAAACACCCTTCTTGCACCTCTATAACTTCTATTATGGCATGCGTTCATCAGAATTATCGGATCTGTCCCTTCAAATTTATATTCTAGATCTGTTAACTCAGTGACATACTAATCATCATCGATTCGTTGTTCAAATACCTCCTTACATTATTCATTATATTCCAGTATGTTATTGCAAATAACTGCAGGATTATAGAACCCTCTTTCTGCTGACTGTTTCCCTCCTACCTATAACCTTATTTTTTATGATTAAATACAATAGGTATCATCTGTCTTTAAATTAGTTATCTTAAATTTTTCAGCTCCTCAAGACAAGTGGCTTCATGCCTTGTCTGGAGCAAAATCAATAAAAAACAATATGTTAATTCCTCTGTGCAACCAAGCTACAGGTGTTATTTCGTAACAAAATAATCGAGACGTATCCATTATCCGTTACCTGCTAACCGTTGAGTCACAGTTGCACTAGTGTTTATTTTATTTTAATTCAAATCATATACCTTGAAACGTTCTTCTTTGACCTCTCCCTTACATATATTACTTTGCTAGTCGCAGTCTCCTTTATAACTTCTTTTCTTGCGCATGTTTATCAAAAGTGCCCCTTCTATTTTTGCTTTCTTTATTTCAGCTCGTTTGACTCGTCGGTCTACTGATGGTCATCAATTCGCTTTCATTGTAATACAGCTTCCTATTCCAGTAGCTTCTTTCCAAGAACTGAAAAATTATAAAACTATCTTCCCGTTAACCGTTTTTCGTAACCCTAATGTATTAAAAACTAAAGGCAATAACCATCTGCTGTCTATCGGTTAATCATCTTACGTTCTTTTTAGTGCCTTGCATCAAATGGCTTCCTGCCTTGTCTGGGGGCGATCTATGAAAAATAATTTGTTACGTAATAGAAATCTTTAACAATGCGATTGTTGTTATCCTCCTAAATACATGCTTCCCCCGATCATATATTTTTGCTAGGTTGGGAGGATTTTATAGTTGTTAGAAAGTTTTAGAATATTAAATTTCCAACGCTATTAAAAATGTTGAGCAATTGATTAATTTATTATTTTAACAGAGTGCGGTTGAACTATCTCCCACATGTTAAACTTTCAATGTTGCTAACGAACTTATGGTTTGGACTGGCACACATCGTTCTTTTGGTGTAGAAAGGTTTTTGAAGAATAGTGGGCTGCAATTGAATTCAATCAATTAACTGACATTGTTTCAATCTTAACTTACATTTAAATTCAGGTAGAGTCGAGAAAACAGGGAACGGGGAGGGGATTTCAAAAGCAAGCGTTCCGAGGAAAGAAGCTATAAAATTAGAAAATATTCTGGAATTTAGGCATTGAAGCGGTGGAACTTTGCTGCTCGTCGGGTTTACAAAAGGTTGATAGTCATATAAACGTTGCATTCGAGTGTTTCATTTATGCGTGGAGGCTTCTTTCACTCGGGACATCAATAAATTAGAAAAAAAAAATTATAACAAAGCCCTGTAACAAGAACACCAATAATTTTCCTTATGTTTATTTTTAAATTCAATCCGGAGGTTGATTTCCAGAGGTTGCGATAAAATCTACTTTATGGTCAATGGGATGAAAAGAAAGGAGCAAAAATAATGTAAATTTATAACTTTTGCAAATTTTATGATCTAAAAATAAAGTAAAATTAGTCCATTTAATATTTCTTTGACAGCTATTATTTTCTGCTTACAAAATCAATATTGATCCTGTTTTGTCAGATTGGCTTGTAGATCGCTACATCATATTCAAAAGAATGCAATATGATTCGATATAAATTATTCTAGAAAAAAGTATTTGTCTATGATTACTTGTCTCTTCTTCTTCTTTTTCTTCTTCTTCTTCTTCTTCTCTTCTCTTCTTCTCTTCTCTTCTCTATATAAATAAAATGAACTCATTTTTTCCCGTGTGATTTTGACCTTAATAGGATTAAAAATCAAGATATTTCATGCAAATATAATATGCACAAACGGCAGAACAATATCTGAGGTGTGTTATAGGCTTATTATTTCTCAAATTCCTCGATAATCTTAGATTTCTATACTTTTTCTGCTGAGAAGTCACGGCCAAAATCGGTTAAGATCAATGGAAGTGGTAAAATATTTTCTCTTTAATAAATTCCTTCTCCCCCTGCCACCACTTAACACCGTTTGGGGATCGTTCATAAGGAACAGTTGAGAAGAGAACACCGGTTTGGCTTCGTAGTTCTTTCATATCAAGTTATTTAAAATCACTAAACTAAACTGCAGTGCTCTGTGGCGTAGTGGTTAGCGTGCTGGACAATTCACACAATATTTTCACGTTCGCGCCGACCTACCGTAGTCGTTCTTTTTTTTTTTTTCCTAAACAACTGGAATGGACTTTTCTTGGTGGCCGAACTGTTAACGTTGCAGATGGTTTTTTTTTTTTTCACACTTTATTTTCCTACTTTTACTCATGACTCCGGGTTTGATCCTTCCTACTTACCTACCATAACATTTTTTAAAACTCCCCCCCGTCCCGGAAACAAACACTCGGGCAACGCCGGGTACCCACGCTAGTTATAAATAAAATTAAGCATTGTAAGAAAGTGCACAGTAAAAGGTAGAGTCGTACTATAACACAGAAGCATTACTGGCTCAATGTGCACGAGACTCTCTTCGTATGGACACTTTTATTGATGGTACACACATGAAAATCGAGTAGCCTTAAGAAGTAATATTTTTCTGCTGCAATGCACTTGTGTCGTTCCAACAACTTCTGGAAGGCTCGATAAAAGTCATCTGGTGTTGGCGTGTCAAAGACCCTCGTCACTGCCTCTTGCGTCTCCTCAATTGTCCTATAACACCAGCCTCTGAGATTTTCCTTGAGCTTAGGGAATAACAAAAAGTCACAGGGAGCAAGGTCTGGACTATAGGAAGAGTGAAATATTGGTTTAATACCGATCCTATTAAAATAGTCTGTGACAAGAATGGAGTGTCGGGTATCATCGCGAAAACCTTCCGGGAATAATTGTGTACAGTTCCCACACTGACATCAAACCGTGAACTTATAGTCTCTAAAGACACACGACGATCCTTATCCATGAAATTCTTTATTTGGCTAATCAAGTCTGGTTTTCTGACTTTCTTACTATACCCACACGTCTCATCAACATCACAGACTACCTGCCTTCCTTGAATCTCTTATACCACTCAAAAAGCTGATCTAGATTAATGCAAGATGGTCCAAAAGCATTCTGAAGTATTCCACACGTTTCTCTGGTATTTTTTTAAAGTTTAAAACGGAATTGCATTGCATGTAGTTCTTTTAAAGTGTCTTCACGTCCACATTGTATTTTCGTAATTCAGCAGTTGTGACAATCAGGCTTTCGTTTAGAAAACATAATTAGTTTTCTAACTCATGCTGTAGTTACTCATTTGAACCTACAAACATAAAAATTGGTCAGTCATTTCATAAGATGTACAGAAATAACATACTGACTGTGCAAGAGTCTACGACAATTTTTAATGCCTGTACAAAAAGTCTGGATACTTATTGAACGCACCTATGATATATACATATAGGATGCTTTACCTAGCGTTTCTTATAAATAAGGCGCTATAATATTCCCGCCCAACTTCGGATGTCCCCTTCGACGAAGAAAAACGTAAAAGCTATTTCCTTTAATTACTCGTGGAATTTTCACAGATCTGCCTTTTTCCGATAACAATGTCGTGTATCATTTGATATGCCTTTTGCCGGGGTCCGACGATATTCGAAACTCCGGCTGTAATTAATCATAATTTCCGAAAAGCCGATAACGATCTGACTACAAGGATCGGCCGAAGATGATACTGGCGCCACATTAGTGACCCGTGGTCACTTTTAAGGGTCAATTAATTTATTTTCCCGGCCCTTTTTTTTCTAGTCTTGCTATCCGGCTGACCAACACGCCATTTTAGAAATTAGGAAACATTTTGTGTTCACACACTCACACGCGCGCGCGCACGCACACACACACACACGCACACACACACACACACCAACACACACACACACACACACACACACACACACATATATATATATATATATATATATATATATATATATATATATATATATATATACAGTTTTTGTTTAAGTTTCATTCATAAAAGCATCAATTTTCAGAGTAGAAATTTATTGTTTGAATAAAGAATACAGTTCAGGTCTTTTTTCCTTAACCCATGTATGTTTGATGGAGGCTCATCTTCTCAGAGGAGAAATAATTAGCAAATATTAGATCTAATTCATGTTTGAGGAGATGAGACTACATCGAAAATCCATTGGTCAAGGAAAAAAATCTGAACTTTATTTTTTATTTAAATTTCTATTCTGAAAAAAAAAAACATATAAAAACAATATTAGGCTACATTTCAATAAAAATGCTTTCATTCATAAGGAAATGCTGACAAACATGTACGGAAGTTTTTTTTGTTTTTTGTTTTTTTTGCTTTGAAAAGAGGTCAGTAAAATGAATAAAATATTTGTAATTGGAATGAAGCATGTTTTCGTTATACATTCTCAATTGTTGTGAGTTAATAATAATCGAGCTCTTATCGTATAAATTTTGTTCCATTAAAAGACAAAAGGAAACATTTCACCCACACACATATATGTCTATATAACCAAATATGCCCTACATTTCGACAAATACAGTTATCCATTTTGTTCCTAAATCTAGAATGATCGATATCAGTTTATGAATGAATTTTCTACACACATGCACATACACACATACACATACACACATACAGACACATACAGACACATACACACACATACACACACATTCACATACACGCACATACACGCACATACACATACACACATACACGCACATACACACACATACACATACACACATACACACACATACACGCACATACACATACACGCACATACACACACATACACATACACACATACACACATACACGCACATACACACACACACATACACACATACACGCACATACACACATACACATACACGCACACATATATTTTGTTTTGGTAAAAAAAAAATTAAATATATTTTACGCTTTGTACATCCTAACACTTTTTTGTTTAAAAGCTCAATGTATATCAAATCTAACAACAGAGCACACATAAAAGAATAACAGTATTGTTACATTCCAAGATACAAATATTTAAATTTCATGCAAAATACTTCTTCAGCATGTTAAAATTTCGGTACATGTTTAACGGATCCGTTTTGTTATGTAAAAACAGACAGCAAATTATTATGTCAATACTATCTATTTTCCTGATTATATACTTTTTATAAAAATTGTAAATGCTTTGCTTAGACAGAAAAAAATACATGACAATATAATGCTTCAAGAATTAAAGAGACAGTATTGACATAATATTAACCGTTTGTTTCTACATAACGAAACGGATCTATAAAAAATGTACCGAAATTTTAGCATGCTGGAGTAGGTCTTTTGCATGTAAAATAAATATTTGGATCTTGAAATGTAACTATACTGCTTTCATATATGAATTTAGGAATAGTGAACATATATATATATATATATATATATATACATATAAAAATTATATATATATAGTCATAAATATATATATAGTCATAAAGATTTTTATATATATATGTATATATTCATTATATATATATATATATATATATATATAGTCATGTTTCGTTGTATCACAACTCATCAGTGCCGCTAGACTAGCACGTCTCTCAAGCTGAGGATTTAACCTAGAACCATCGCGTTGACAGTCAGCAGTTCTACTGATCGACCCAAGGGATATATATATATATATATATATATATATATATTTACTTATATATTTAAATGGGGGGTTCAAAGGTAATATTAATTTTTTCCGCCATAATGAATCAGAGCAAATTGCAAATTGAATTTTTATGATCACTGAACTTATCCATCATTTACCTTGACCTTTCATTTCTATACTGCAGATATTGACAGTGTAAACCTCTATGAAAGCAACCCTTGTCACGGACGTGCACCAGAAGCAGAGATATTCATCATTGAATTCCAGACAAACGTGCGTTGAGAATGGTTGTGACTATAAAGAAAAAAATTTAAATAAAAATAAATGAATTTAAAAATAAATTCTTGAGCACAAAAGTTCGCTCGCTTTAATTGTACTACGGCCTTCATAGTTTTTCAGGCTTTTTAGTTAACAAAGAAGCTTTACTTTTGGAACGACATTTGTACCTACACACGCACACACACATACACACATGTACTATGTAATTACACACACACACACGCACATATATACATGTGTGTGTGTGTGTGTGTGTGTGTGTGTGTGTGTGTGTGTGTGTGTGTGTAAAGAAATTTACATGGCGGTGACAATGGACACGCTAATGTTTCGAATAAGTGGTCTTTGTCAGCAGCCTTAATAAATAGTTACTAGAAGAAACCAGTGCGCAAATGTGAATCGTCTGACGAGGACTTCTTGTTTTAACTGACTATTTGTCCGAAACATTAGCATCTCCAGTATCGCGACCATGTAAATTTGTTTGTATTAGTAAAAATATATCTTGTTCCTCTTTTATTGGGAACTTTTAATAACATTGTTAAATTAATTAATTATCACTCTTGAATACATTTAACTTGGTATATATATTTCGTAAATAATTGAATTAATTCAAAACGTATCGCAAAAACATAAACAAATAACATCTCTCTCTCTCTCTCTCTATATATATATATATATATATATATATATATATATATATACATACATATATATATACACACATATATACATATGTACATATATACATACATATATATACATATATATACATATACAGATATGTATACATATATATACATATATATACATATATATATACATATATACATACATACATATATATATATATATATATATATATATATATATATAATAACAGGACTATCTACTTATCAAGTGTTTCCTTTTCAGATTAAATATGTTTTTAACTCTTTTTCAAAGTGTTTTTAACATGTTTTATTAACTGTTTGCTATTGTATATGTATATATATATATATTATATATATATATATATATATATATATATATATATATATATATATATATATATATATATATATGGGTCTTCACCACAAAGGAGAGATTTTATCTAGTAATTAACTTACGTTGGGTTTTTTTTACGCACTTTTCTCAATAACCACGGCTTAGTGTTTAAAAAAAAAACTGCACAAACATTAGTCATGGTGAACGTAAAGTGTTCATTCGTGGAGGGGGACCCCGCATAGTCGCAAATACATTCGTGGAGGGGGACCCCACATAGTCGCCTTGTTTACAAGCAAATCAACCTTACTAAATTATCTCAAATGAGATTCATAGCCGGCCCGAAGGAAATATTTTTTACATTGTTGAAAGTAGTCGACACTTTGACTTGAGACTTATGAACTGGTCTTTACGTATGCTGAAATCTTGAAATGATGATTTATTGTTCGAATTGCTTAGATACTGCGGATTACTCTCCTCATTTTGAATGTTATTTTCATAACGTTTCCTCCGATGTAATCTTCTTACTTGTTGAATTTGGGAATTTTTACGTTTATTAATTTTTGAGATGAGGATTTATTATTCGTATTACTTCTCCTTTTCTTACGTTGAGAACTCTTTTCTTAACTACCACATTCGTACAACTTTCAGAAAAAGTTACAGTAAACATAAATTCCATGAACAAAGCTTCTTTCCTAGAGGTGTCCTCATGTGGTACCCTGTACTGGATGGCCTGTTTAAAAGCCAACTTCAACAAGGACGTCTTCAAGTCCGATGTAAACAAGTTCTTGTTAGGCTGCCCCTTTAAATAATCAAATTCTACCCAACCTCGACAACTGCCGGTCGTTTCGCTATTGCTTCACAGACTACCGGAAATTCATTAACTCTTATCCTCGAGTTGCTTTCAAATCTTAGTAAGTGATGAAGTTATTTTTAAAAGAAAGAAAAATATGATCTGTACTATTAAATGAAACATATGCATATTCGAAGAGAAGAACATGGATCGTGAGTTTACATTCGGTAACCTCATTACTCTTGCTTTCCTTACGTTATCATTTAGTCGATGAGCGAGCGTTTCTGACAAAGGGATAAGGATTGCTATTTTCTACGTTTAAATCTGTCTAATACTTACCGTTGACTAAATTTTTAATAGTGAAGTAATCATTTTCGCTCCTTACATAAATTGAAATTTAAAACATTAAAAATATAGTGCAATAACAACATTACTCCCACCTCTCTCTTTACACTCCTTTTTTAAATATATATTTTACTTTTATTTTTCATTTTATTCTTTGGAATTTTGTTTTCATTTTAAATGTTAATTTTCTTAATTATATTTATTTAATTTTCTTAAAATTTAAACAATTGTCATTTTCTTAATTACAAATATACTTGTTTATTTACCATTTCACTTTTAAGCTTTAACTGTTTGTATGTAAATTCGAATACTACTATGCCACTAAGTAAAACATATATACTGCAGTGATATACCCATTAAATGTTATGAAAAGAGACAGGCTTTGGTAAGTAAGAAAACAAAACTAGATATGTTAACAAATGATATTAGGAAAAGGCAGGAATCGAACCCTGTAGGCAAGTGTTACAAGATAATGACTAATTGAAATCCTCGGAATGCAGTCAATTGTTGATTCTTTTAAAAATAACTAGATATTAAATATGTCAGTTAAAAGAATGGGCAATGCAAGTTTATAAATAATGATTAAAAAATAGGTTATATATTGAACAATTAAAATTGGGAATTCTTTGTTTGCCAAAAGTGTGTTTGGACAGACATATTTAAAATCCACGTGAAATCATGTTTAACAGCACACTTCTGACGTCAAAAACAAAGGAGGTTCTCAATATATTGAGATGGGGTTCGATGTTAGGAGGAGAGAATCAGAGAATCACAGTCACAGTTACAGATGAAAATCGGACAACGACTTAGTGGGGCTGATCCCCTTAGAGGCGATGGGGGAGGAGAGTAGCCCATGTAGCCATACAAGCTTGAATTCCGGATTCATAAATCGACCGGTTTATGAATAAAAATCGCCATCCATATTTTGTAACTGTTGGTCTTAGTGTTGTCATTAGTACTAAAAGGTAAATGTCTTTTGACTATCATCATCTATAATTGAACATTGTATAACTCCCTCCCTCCCTTGAGGAATGTGCCCCTCCTCTATGTTAACAAAAACTGTGTTACACATTCCTTCAATAATGAATTCGCATCTCTCTCAGCTCTGTGATAAATGTCTCTTTCTCAGTATTGTTATCATCGTCGTTATCCCCTGTTTTGAGTCACCGTTATCTGTGTCCCAATATGTACACAAGATCTATAGACAGCGTATTTTGTCACCATTTACACGCGCATTTAAATCTTTCTAACACTTACTGTTGAGCTTCTAGTAATGTTTTTAGCACCTTACATCAAATGGTTCCATACCTTGTCAAATGTTGCTAAATATTTCGGCTAATAGTTTCCAAACGATTATCTGTGAATTCATCTTATTTTATCTTGAATTATTCTAAACTTAATGAAAATGTAAATGTAAAAAAAATGCGTCTACGTATTTCTATAAATGGTTGTTTCTATCTAAAGTTTGAAATAGTATTTTCTTAGTCAGCCATGTTTAATTTTTAAATAGTATATTCCCTAATCTGTCACGTTAAAATCTGGAAGAATATTTTATTATTATTTTCACGTTAAAATCTGGAAGAATATTTTATTATTATTTTCGGTAGTAGTTAGGTATTAAAGATTTAAATTTGAAATGAAACCTTAAGAAGAAAAGGAAGAAGAAGAAGGAAGAGGAGGAGGAGAAGAAAAAGGAATGAAGAGGTAAGACGAAGAAAAAGGAAGATAAGGTATGAAAAAGAAGGAGGAGGAGACGTGAAAAACAAAAGAATAAGAAGAAAGAAAAGAAGAAAGAAAAGAAGAAAGAAATACCATAATTTAAAACAATACGACGGTATAGGAGGAGAAGAAGAAGATGAAGAAGAAGAAGAAGAAGAAGGGAGAGGGGTAGTTGGGAGAATAAGAAAAAAGGAGGAGGAGGTGGGAAGAAGAAAAAAGAAGGAGAGATAGAAAAGGAGTAGGAGATATGGAAAAAGAGTAAGAAGAAGGCGTAGGAGATATGGAGAAAGAGTAAGAAGAAGGCGTGGAAAAAAACAAAGAAGAAAAAAATACCATAATTTAAAACAGTACGACGGTATCGGGAAAGAAGAACAAGAAGAAGAAGAAAAAGAAAGAAAGAAAGAAATCAGCGGGAGGATACGACGAAAAAAGAACTTATACTTAACCAAAAGGTGGTGGCCTAAATTCGATAGGGCTTATCGGTGTCTAACGCCATCATCACTCGTTCGTAAATATTATTAACAGCTAAAAACTCATATTTAAATCTGCTTGTAAAACTAAAAGACGCGTAAGTCACGAAACATGCACCCAAAAATAACACGCGTCGTTCATTCGTTATCACCGAATTCAGCCATTGTGTATTAAAACAAGAACATCGAAATATACAAAAAAAAAAAAAAAAAAAAAAAGTTTTGTATATTATCTCATAAAAATAAAGTAGTTCTTTCGCGGATTTATCTTTGTATTTTTTAGCCGTAATGTGTGTTTTGGTTTAGTTCTTGATCATATTCCGAAGCAAGTGTTATTCTAATATATCTTATCTCGTCAACAACGCCGTTTCATGCCTTTGCCTCGTTTGCGTGATTCTCGTACATGACGTGATTTTAGTTCACTTAGATAAAATTTATTTTTGTTTTCTGACCCCCGCCCCCACGAAACAAAACAAAAAAAAAAAATCCAAAGAATTTTTAACAACCTTTAGATTTAGGAAAGTAAACCGGTACTTTTTCGGAATAATAGCGAAAATCGAGAGTCGAAAAATGAATTTCAACTAAAAAACCAATGCTATCTACTACGATAAGAAATTTAACAAAAAGTAATTTATCTACTTAATTGCTATATAGCAATTAGTAACACGTCAAATAAACCAAGTACTTTTACGATTTCACCATCCATTGATCTGCCATTTTGATTTTTGAAATGTAACTTAAACTTGCAATTCCTTCGAAAGTTATTTTCATTAATTATTAATTTTCTACTCATCATTTTTCGTAATTTTTAGATATTTTATTAATTTCGACTCGATAATTAAATAGATGACATTGGTTTTAATTGAAATTAAATTCTTTCAATTTTTGATGTTATTATTTTTTTGCACGAGGGTCAACAAATTTTACGGGTTTCTACTTGTTGTACTAATATTTCCACGGAATGTACCCCGACGAACTTATTGTATATGTACCTCCCCACACAAAGTAAATCCCCCCGAACGACTCATCTAGCAGCAAAATCAAACCCCATTCATTGTTGGAATCTCTGGATCTTGGAAGAATTATATAGAGTTGTCTATACGGCTATTTGTACGACAATAATCATTGTACATTGCCAGAAAAAAACATATACATATTTAATACAATTCGTGTATGAAAGTCATGTTTTAGCAAAGAGAGAAAATGAAAGATGTATACAAGCACGTGTGCATGCATAGAAAAATGGAAATAAATAAAAAGCAAAAAGAATAGAAGGGTCACCAGTTAGCAAGTGCTAACTAAAAACATAAACAGAGTTTTGTATATACAAGGAATTGAGGCAAACGAAATTTTATAACGCGACATTTTTATATTTTATTTATTTATTTATTTGTGGACTATTATCCTTTTCTTTTTATAGTTGTTGTTTAACGACGTTTCGACCAACTATTCCTCTGGCCTTCTTCAAGTTGTTAACCACGAGGGGATAGGAATATTGAATCTCCAACTGTATTCTCAGGCCCGTGGCGCAGTGGACGTTGAATCTCTACAGTTCCAGGTGAGCATTGTCTGAAGATAACAGTTTCAATCATACCCAAAGCCAACCAGAAGATTATTTGGCCAAAACGTGGCGAAATGACGACAACTATGAAAGTCAGTAATTGCTAAAACATGTAAAAATTATTTTCAATAAATATTCCTTTATGTAAACTTATGTTCAATAGAGAGAGTTTGCTTAGTAGTTAGCATACGCTATTGAGGTCCTTCAGTACTGCGATCGACTTAATAATTCTGTTTACTCGGTGGTACAGGAATTTCTAGTTGACATTGGCTTATTACTTTCACATACACGTGTTACTTTTGGGGGTTGAAGCGATTTTCATTGGTTGAAATACTTTGAGTTAACACGTTCCTGTGAAAACTAACTTGTGTTTAGAAGTGACAAAGAAGGCGAATTACAACGAAACAGAGAAAGAAAGAGAGTAGCATATAGAATCATTTATTCTTTAGTGTTCGTAGGAATAACTTCCCTATTCCACTATAGATGTTCTACTTCGATAATTTCTTTCAATGGAACGCTTGCCTTTGGAATTCCCTCGCTCTTCCCTCTTTCTTGAGCCCAATCACTACGAAGAAATTTAGATGTAACGTGTACAAAGATTATGATGCTTTGCTCCCCACATAGGTTGTTGCTATAACTATAACTCTCGCTTCAGTTGCAATATGCCTTATTAGGAGTTAATACTGAAAAAGAAAAAAACAAAAACCCAGAGTACATCGCATAGTTAGACCCCAGCTAAAGGATGTTCAAATAAGAAACGTCGATACACACGTTATGATTGACACTAAGCTATACGCGGACAGGAAATGTTCCGTTAAATCTAGTCACATACGAGTCGGTGATACTGTTGTTGTCCTTTGCGTGATTTCTGTTGTTTAGTGAAGAAAGTTGGATTAGTAGTCACAATATGTTTACAGGGCAAATACCTTCTTGTGAAACTTACTTGCATTCACAAATGAGGGGGAAAGCGAATTCCAACAAAGAGGAGACAAAATAAGAGCCATCTGCTTTTTAGTGTTCGTAGGAAAAACTGCACGATTCAACCGCCATAAATTAGGAAAAGATTTTATATTACTACTAGCGGGGGTACCCGGCGTTGCCCGGGTGTTTGGCGGTGTGTATGTAGTAAAGGGGGGGGGTAGCCTGTTTTAATATTATAAAAAAACACGATGTTACAAAAAATTGGAAAAACCAAAACAAAGCAAAACCGCGAACAAATGTAAAAGAAAGATGTGGAAAAAGGTGTAAAAGAGGGAAAAAGGTTAAGGTAGGAAGACAGGCTTGAACCCGAAGCATGGAGGCTAAGGCGGAAAAAAATATGCCTGATACGTTACCTCTACGTTACAGACACATACAATCGAAAACGGACAGGATTAACCCTTGAAACTAACGTGAACGTTTTCTAGGTCAAACATGACCTCATTGTCGTAGTAGCAGGAGGAGGCCGAATTTAGGGTAAATGACCACACACACACACACATACACACACATACATTTTATCTTTTATATTCATAGATACCCCCTCCCGCCCTGGTTTAGCTAATATATGATGCGTAAAAAAATAAAAACAAAATTAACTAAATGCAAACATGTTTAGTTTAATCTATTTTTGTAATGGAAAAACAAAAGTCCAAAAAATGAAATTTACCGTGTATAATGAAAATAGGTTTATTAGATTTTATTTATTTATTTTTCTTTGTTTAAATGAAAAAGAAAAAAAAAATAAATAAATAAAACCTGAAAACTGACTGTGGTTTTGTTTTTTGTAATGTTGGTTTGTTTTGGTTTCTTTTCGTTTCTTTTTTTTTTTTGTATTGTTTTCTTTGCTGTCTCTGTTAACCAATTTGAATTTCGTCTTATTCCAATATTGATAGCGTAGTAGTAATTGTGCTAATGAAACTCTCAGAAATGCAATGTATAGAAATAAATAATAAAAATAATTAACTAATCCGAAAATAGGAAGTCAGCTGCCCCCCCCCAAGTATAATGCATGAAATCAGTGCAAACATAATAGAAGTATAAAGACAATAAATAAAATATTAAAGCGACTAATCAGTGACAGATTTGAAGAACGCTGGCGGCTGACTATTAAAGTTTCCTGTATAAACTGGAATCCAATGTTAGTTCGTTTCGTTTAAGTAATCCTTCGAAGCGCAACCCACACCCCCTACAAAAAGAGAAAACATCTAAAGGGAAGAAAAAAATAAGAAGAAATTTATAAAAAAGCACAAGTAACCCACAGAATAACTGTAATGTAAAGTCGCGTTTCACACGACGGAAAAGCGCCAATCCATATTTTTGAAGCAACTAAGAACTCAAACCGGTCTTCCTCGTATATTCTCCGCAGCGGTGTTAAGTGGAAACGGGCGGAGTATGAATCGAATAGAGAGAAAAGATTTTACCACTTCTATTGATTCTAACCGATTGTGGCAGTGAACTCTCACCGGAAAAAATATAGAAATGTACGAATATCAAGGAACTGTAAGGGTAGTAGTCCCTTAACACACCTAAGATTCTGTGCTGAAGTGTGGAAACATTACATTTGAAAGTAATGTCGTGATTTTTAATCCTTTTAAGGTGAAACTCACACGGGAAAAATGAGTTCATTTTATTTATATAGAAGATAGATAGAAGATAGAAGATAGAAGAAGAAGATAGATAGATAGAAAGATAGAAAGATAGAAGAAGATAGAAGAAGAAATAAGAAGATAAATAGAGGAAGATAGAAGAAGAGAGAATAGATAGAAGATAGATAGAATAGAAAATAGAAGAAGTAGATAGACTAGAAGAAGAAGATAGAATAAGAAGATGAATAGAATATACAGATAGAAAGAAAGACGATAGAATAGAAGAAAAGATAGATAGAATAGATAGATAGAAGATAGAAGATAAAAGATCGAATAGAATAGAAGAAAGAAGATAGATAGATAGAAGAATAAAAAGAAGATAGAAGGGAGATAGAAGAATAGAAGCAGATAGATAGAAATAGAAGATAAAAGAGAGAAAAGAGATTACAACACTGCATGGATGTATCGAATAGATTCACACTGAAACAACTTTAACTATAATGGTGAAAAAAAAAGAATGGACAATGCGGATTAAAAATATTGTTTAAAAATAGGTTAGGAATTGAGGATTATTTTTTTGTCAAATGTGTGTTTGGACAAACATCTGTAAATCCACGTGAAAGTAGTCACGTTTGAAACCACACTTCTGGCGTTATAAACACTAAGTGAGAGTCAGAGAGAGAATCAAGAGAGATCGAGAGGAGAGTGCCTCAGAAGCGAAGTGAGAAGAGTAGATCATGTAGTCGAAAAGGTTTGAAGTCCTGACATCACCAATCGGCCCGTTGAGAAATAAAGATATCATCTAATATGTTTCTAACTGTGGTCTTCGTGTCGTGTTTCCATCAACGTGAAAGGTAAATGTGTTGTGGGGGCCTTTAGAACGGCGGTGTCACCACTTTGTGGGGACCGTTTGAACGGTAGTGTAACCACCTTGCGGAGGTGCTGAAGCTTAAGTAAAATTCAAATTCTTTCCCCCAAACAAAATAATAATAATAAAAAAAATGAAACAAAACGACACCTTCTGATGTAAATGCACCGCATTTTTTTTAAAAACAAAAACAATAAGGTGAATAAACAAAGGTGCGATCGGTGAAAGTTCTTTCGGAGTCATTATGATTAAAATGTTAGATGAAAGTCCTTCGTGGAATTAATTAGTTTAGAAGGTTAAAGTCCTATGTGAAAATAATGAGATTATTTTAAAGTATTGTAAATAAATTAACAGAACAGACAGGGTTATTTTCTTTGTGAATGGTGACTGAGGTAATTAAACGTTTTTTTTTATGTAATGAAGGAAACAGTTCTTTTTAAGGAAGAATTAAACAATATAAAAGTCCCTCGCTTATTTTAGCGGAGAGATAGAAAAGGGTGAAAGATCCATTAGGGTACAAGGTCCATCTCCATGTCGAGGAATTAATTATCGAGTGTGCACGCGTTTAACGTCCACGCGGACAGAGTCAATGATGATGTTACAGCATGCTGACTTGTGGTCGACTGACTCGTTTTGGCGCAAAATGCCCTTTTTATAGATCCAAACCGGCTCCAAAACGCGATAGCTCCTGTTGATATTTTGGCTTTTGGAAATTCTCATTGGTTGTTTGTGCCACGTGATGGTGCTTCCAACTACGTCCGCCAAAATATGTTATTTTTACTTTTGTTGCTTTGAGAAAAGTGTGTGGGCGTATTTTAAATTGTGCCGTTGCTGACAAAACAAATTCCTTTGCAAAATTCGCTAGGAAAAATTGAAATGAATAAAGGTTCGTTTATTTGAGCGCGAGTATGTGTGTGTGTGTGTGTGTGTGTGTGTGTGTGTGTGTGTGTGTGTGTGTGAAAACTATGGATGTACTCGGAACCAAAATGTTGCTTCTACAAATACTTAATATTTGTAGCGAGTATTTTATCATCATCTTATAACGAACTCTTGTATAACCCTTCCAAGTATTATGTGTCCTTTCCCCATCAAAAATCTCCCTTCCTCTATATGTGTTAAGAATTCTACATGTGTTAAGAACTACTGCATCATATCTTCCAGTTATTATTAATGTTAATATTAATAATGCTCATTACTCAAGCAAATAAAATGAAGTATCAAGTATTCTTATTTTATACGTTTTTAAGTTTACATTGAAGCGAGCAGTGGACAAAGCTTTTCATGGGCACTCTTGTACGCGGATAAAAAAAACTTAAATATTACCGTATCAGTATACTTCCATATAAAAACATAAACGTTAAAATAAACAACAAACTAAATGAAAAAAACAAAGGAAATTTAAAAAGACAAAACAAAAAACAAAACAAAAAACTATTAAAGAGTCGAGATTAAAGGGAGATAACTATTGTTCTTGGATCTCGCTAATGTCTTATCAGCCGGTTGTGCTTTCAAAGGAACTAAAATGTTTGTAAATCACCCAGTGACTTCGAGCTAATTGTTTGCCCAGATGATAGACTAGAAGGCACGGGTGTAAATTGTGATCTTAACAAAACATGTCGGCAACAAAAAACAAAAACAAACTAAAAAAAAAAAATCAAACACGATAAGATTTTATGCACGCATGTATATTTGCACGAACCGGTGGACCTGTTTGTATTACAGTATGTGAAATAACGGGTTGAAAACTCATGTCAAACCGAAGTCTTTAAAATACGTCTCGTATTGTTCCGGATAGTTAGTTAGTAATATAATATTTTTATTCTTGCAGATTTCGTATATATTATTATAGAGTTAATGTTCTATCGATTTTTATCTGTATAATTATAAAACTCAAATGACCTTGTAACGGGTATTGTAACCCAATATCCGGTTTACCACCTCCCGTTGCGCATGCATACATAACCATAAACCCATAACAGCGTAAACAAATAAACACAAATCGCTGGACCAGTTTCGTTAAAACAGACGGACGTTCTTAGAAAAGCGAATACCTTAAATTTATTGATAAACTTCAAGATATGGAAAGCAAGCGCAAAACGTGATTACAAATAACGTATTTTTTCGATCTGTTTCATATATATGATATATATTATACTAAATAGTCAACGCGACAATAAAACGTATTGTTTTGCTGTGTACGTTTCAGCTTCCCAATTATTATTTTTTTTTTTTGTGTTTAACATAAAAGAGATATCAAAATTTGAATTTAACTTTAAGTATTATGGTATCTGTTCAGTGCACATTTATCTATAAGTATGGCAAACCACTTATAATTCAATGACTGTAAGTTTTTTCTTTTCCCAAATAAACAATTATAAACAGAACGACTCATAAAAATCTATCTATATTCTTTTTTCATTTTAATATACTTTCATAGAAATGTTTCTGTTATGTCACAAAGAACTGTTTTCTTTACGTCACACGTGTCACGCTCGTACATTAATTCCATAGCGAATATAACATACTGACCCAACGGGTCACGGGTAGTCTCCTATATTATAAAGTTGAGATTTACAAAAAACAAAAAACAAAAAAAAAAACAAAAAAAATATGTCCATATGACTTGGGTGGATTAGCTTGAATCGAAACCAAAATAAAAACTTACGAAAAAAACAAAAACACACACACACACACACACACACACACATATATATATATATATATATATATATATATATATATATATATATATTTCATAAGTTTTTATATATATGTATATATATGTATATATATATTTCATAAGTTTTTATTTATATATATAATATATATTTATATATATACATATATATATACATATACATATATATAAACATACATATACATATATATATACATATATATATGTATATACATATAGATAGATATATATATATAGACATATATACACATATATATATACATATATATATGTATATATATATGTATGTATATATATATGTATATATATATATATATATATATATATATATATAAGTAAGCCTGTAGAGTCCTAGAGTGGATTAAATGCGGAATATTCAATGTAGCTTAATCGCCATATACATTTTATAACTTACTAACTAGCTCTACCTACGTATTGAGCACTTTTGAAGTAAATACTTAAAGTTTACGCATAAATATATACTTTCGTATATAAATTTATGTAAGTATATAAGTAGTTATATGCACACACCCACATATATATATATATATATATATATATATATATATATATACAGAGTTCCTTCAGCCATAATCGAAACCGAAATCAAAACTTATGAAGAATTTTTGATAAAATTATTTATAAAAGAATTAGATTACTAGAATGCCATCAGTTATAATCGAAACCGAAACCAAAACTTATGAAAAATTCTTGATGAAATTATTTATAAAAATAACAAATGACTTTAGTGCCATCAACTATACTCAAAACTGAAACCAAAATTCATAAAGAGTTCTTTGTGAAATTATTTATGACAAGTAATGGAAGTACATAACAATTAAACGAGCCGGATGTAAGCGTGACACAGAAAATAACGCATATGCTATCATTTTAATATGGAGATTTTTCTGAAGTGTTCTTTTCTTTCCGTTTCCTGCATTATTTCAGCCATTAATCTTTGTTTCGTCATCGTCGTTTCTCCTTGTTCCACATTCTCTTATAACTAACAAGCTCTCTATTTTTTTTTTTTTTTTTTTTTTTACAAATGAAAACAAAACAGAAAAGGAAAAAAAAAATACAGAAGATTGTTGTCCGGCCTACTTTGATCATATTTGATCAGAAGAGTTGCAGATGTCCGGCCATGGATTTGTTCATAAAGAACACCGGTTGTTAATCTAAGTTCGCTTCTAGTTCGAAGCCATGGTACTATGTCCTTATGTACTATCTGCTATGCCTTCCAAAATGGCAAAATAAGTCGCCAAATTAGACACAAGTTAAACACAAAATCGGTTTTTAATGCGAAGAATATTCAGCTCTCCCAGTAGAGGAATCCTGGATTGCCACAAAAATAAAAATATGTTCACTCCAGTAGTATTTCTTCTTCGCTGACCAAGGACAAAATAGACTAAGTGTAACATCAGAACCTTAATACCTTAATGGTATCACGTTCATTTGATCTAATCTTCTGTAACATTATTAATTAAAAAAAAATAGTATGCTTTGTAATTGTTTTTTTTTATCAAACAAACTTATATTATAGACATGAAATGCTTACTAGATATGTTCCTCAGGTGTTTATTTAAATCAAAATATTTAAAACTAGCGTCTGCGCCGCGTCGGCACACATAACGCCGAGCCAAACACAAAATCGAGTACACTCAACATCAAGTACACTCAATATCGTCTTACCATCAATGCTTACGCGGAGGATGGGAAATTCTCATATGCACCAAACAAAATCACTGAAAAAACAAAAATGCCCTAAGGGTAAGGATAATTAATAAACGTTGGATAAAATGATGATTAAAATTATTAGGAATTTTCCAGGATTCAAACCAGGTATCTTCTGATCCGTAGTCAGACGCGTTATCCATTGTGCCACAAGACCTGTCCGTATGCCGAAAGATGTTATCACGACTGTATACAGACAGTGCTAAATTCCGTTTACATGGGCAGGTAACTATTTCGACGAAAACGAAACGGCCCCCAAACCCTTATTTCGCGCTTTTTATGTGAGTCTGCGTTGTTCGTTCCGAACCACATTTAGATCAGGACAATCTAGAGACTCACACCTTTCAGGGAATAAAAAAGAATTTTTCAATTCGGTGCATCCGTTCGAAAGTTTTATTGGTCTATGTACCCACACACTTAAATAAAAAAATAAATAAATAAATAAATAAATATTTAGAATTTTATTAATAGTATAGATAACATATCTTTTCCTTGTGGATACACCCCCCCTTCACTGGTATTTATGAAAAATTGTGCACCTTCTTTAAGTGATGCTGCCTATAGCAATACCACTAAGCTGGATACTCAACTAGACTAGATTAACTCTTGACGTGAAGTCAGATAATATCAATTGACCAAAAAAAAAAAAATCTAATTTATAAAACCCACTATGTCTGTCTGTCTATCTATCTGTCTCCATATTTTCAAACTCTCTCACTTTGGAAACTAAAAGTCATAGAGCGACGCTAAGGCCCTCAAATGATTTTATTTTTATAGGTCGTTCTTTTATGTGTCTTTAGCCGGTAAAAATATTTTTAAAGGGGTCAAAATGAGGTCAAATTGAAAAAAGAGTTATACATTTTGTATATTCATCCTATTTCATTCTTAATCATTTCATATGCGTGTCATGTTGGTGCAGTGGTGACGTCACCAGCCGTTTATGCTACAGTTTTGATTTCGGTTTCGATTCTAGCTGATGCCACCGAATACTTTTTTTTTATTTTTAAAATCACGACTATATATATATAGCATATACGAAATCTGGACGAAGTAAAATATCATATTTAAGCGTATTTTACGACCGGGAAAAGCCGGGCGCACCACCCTGCTAGTATACTATAGCATAATCAACTGACTAATTTGTCAGAAGAAAAATAATGTTTTTAACTTATTTCCTGATATAAAGTTTGAAAGGTAAAAGAATTTAATGCAATATTCGAACATCTATTTTATATAGAATCACGTGTTAGCTCGTGATTGCGGAGAATTTCAACTAAAGTAAAGGGAAACACGCACACACACACACACACACATATATACATATATAAATTATATTTCTCTTAGTCTGTCTGTCTATCTGTCCGTTCAGCACCTTCTCAGAAATTACTATTCCGATCTGGCTAAAATTGTGTACGACACTTTACCATGATGAGATGTAGCGAACTAAGTAATATGGCGTCCGGTCTATGCACAGTTAAAAAATAATAAAGATTAATAAGAATTACTTACTACAATATTGCATTTGCTCTGGAAGTTTTCTCGGAAACTAATGAATCAATCGAGTTGAAATATCGTATAAACCATTGATATGAGAAGGTAAAGGAGACGAAGTTTTATAGTATCCGTCCGATGCACAATTGAAAATGATAAGAATTAATATTAGGTTTACTTTAAAACTTTGCCGTGAAGCACTCATACTGAGTAAGTGGGCTTGAAAGTTTTCCCGTATTTAATGGGCCAAAAAGTCTAGTTTTTATATGTACACAGCGATGAGACCGCAGAGGTGATTTTTTTTTAATTTGACCCCTATTATGGCCCCTTAATATTTATTGTTTTTTGCTTAAATTAAGTTATTAAGTTAGACCCATGTCCAAGGAACCTATATCTAAAATTTCAAGTGTTTAGACAGAAAATTGTCGTAGGAGTTTGGCAGAGTTCTCAAAGGTCAAATCGTTGGAATTTGACTCCTTAACAGCCAAATTTCTGACCGAAAACGGATTGCCAAGATTTTTCCAAATCTCCATACCCTGTATACCAAATTTCGATTCTGTAGACTGAAAACTGACAGAGTTATTATGTAGGGAAATGTACACACACACACACACACACACACACACAAAGACACTTTCACTTTTATAAATATACTAGCATTTAAGCCCGGCATTGCCCGGGTGTTTGGATGTGTCAGTTAGGCAAAGAAAAAAAGTGCTAATGTGAAGGCTGGCTCCAACCCGTACCGCGAAGGAGGAAAAGAATGAGAAAAACCCAGACATTTTTGCTCTTACGCCCACCGCCAAACCGGAAGTGACTTATGTTTAAATTAAGGCTAGACAATCGAAAGGAGAGGATACTTTCAAAATAAAAAAATATCGGCGAAAAATCGATCCACCTGTAGAAAAGTGCCCAATTGAGGGTGAAGATATTAATGTTTTAGCCAATTTTTCGATGTGTTTCGTCTGAAAGGTCGAACTTCAAAACGATACTGATCTTGGTAAAATCGGTCGCCTTTGTCGAAAGTTTTAGGCAGACATGCAAACATACATACATGCATTTATAGATTGGTAACTAAAATTTTCGACCTAAACCGATTAAAAATCTTGCCCTATCTCTGAATACCCTTTATATAAAAATTCAAATGTTTAGACCAGAAATTATCTGAGTAATTTGGTAGAGACCGCAGAGGTCAATGTTTTTTTTAACTTTGACCCCTATTATGATCTCTTAACATTTATTGCATTGAGCTCAAATGAAGCTATTAAATTAGATCCATGTCCAAGAAGCCTATATCTAAAATGTCAAGTGTTTATTTCCAAAATTGTCGGAGGAGTTTGGTATAGTTCTCAAAGGTGAAATCGTTGAACTTTGACTCCTTAACAGCCAAATTTCTGGCCGAAAACCGATCACAAATATTTTCCTGAATCTCAGTACCCTGTATATCAAATTTCGAGTCTGTAGACTTAAAATTGGCAGAGTTATTGTGTAGGGAAATGTACACAGACAGACACAAAGCCACGTTCATTTTTCTATATATCTATAAAAGTGAAAATCTCTGTCTGTCTGTGTATCTGTGTATCTGTGTATCAGGCATAAAACTTAATGTATAGCGTATTCGGACCCATGCGAAACTTTATATTTGGGTGTTGGCCGGGTAAAATCAGTGCAATAGTGTGAAAATTAAAATAATGGAATTTGCCAGGTGAAGGTCGAATGACGTCATTATGAATATGTATGCGTAACGTAATAGCTATTGGTTCATGTTTAAATTTTTAGCTTTACCGTAGACATTTTTTTATAGCTCAATTATCAACGTAAAAGTAAATCGTAAGCTAAACGTTTTGGTTTCGGTTCTCGGTGGTGGCGCACGAGCCATTTTTAAATAAATTTTTTTAAATCATTACTGTGTATTGAGTCAAATAATATAACAAAGAAAAATGCGAACATGAAAAGTAATATGGTTGAAATAAAACTTCGGAAAGTAAAGGACTAGTTGTTAAAACTGAAAAAGGAAAAGACAAAATATTCTAGTAAAAAATATTATAAATTTATAACTTTAAATATTGCTGCATTAAGACTTTATATATAATTAGCGACGGGTACCCGGCGTTGCCCGGGTGTTTGGAGGTGTGTGTGGAAACTCCGGGGGGGGGGTAAAAATGTTTTGATAGGTAAGTATGAGGATCGAACCCGAACCGTTGAGGTAAATTAAAGTCTGAAAAAAAAAAGTGCGACGTTAACCATTGCCCCACCGCAAGCTGCTAACGGAAACACGGTTGAATTTATTTAATTACTTGGATTTGGTAGATGCCCGTTTTAATGAGTTAATGAGGTCAAGTTTGACTGCGGGATTTTTATTTTTCCCAAGATGTTATAGGAAAAAGACTCACCCACATGCGGCGAGCGACAAATGTTGAATATTTATCTTCCCGAAATCGAGCAAATTAAATAGACAGACGAGCTTCGTTGTTAACTCTGAGATATTACGATTTATATGTGATATAAAAAGTTTTAAAAAGTTGTGAAGCGACCGACTGCTTCTCTGAAAAAAAGCCTTTTGTAGACATACAGAAAAAGCGAACACACATACAAACATACATACATTTTCGTTTTTATATTTATAGATGTTGAATTAGCTTGTAAAATATACTTAATGCTGCAACTTTTTCTATGTAATCTTTGATTTTTCCAGGCTTTGCTTTGAAATAATATTTTTTGTTCAATATCATACGCATTGTCAACAACCTATAAAAAAATATTACCAGCATCTTAAATTAGCTGAATCAAAAAATCAAATAGAAGACGTAATTAAATAAATAAACAGAGAGAAGTGACCAAAAACCGAATTAATGGGCTACATCCCAAGAGAATGATTATTATCCCTAACACGGCAAAGAACATCACTTTTATTAACTCTTTCTATATAACCCAAATAAGATGTCATATAAGCGATATTCCCACTATAATGTATGAAGGTGTCGACGAATAAAATGTTGCCATGATAACCAACAGGTAATCAGAAAAAATCGTCTCTAAAACGTCCATGTTAAAAAAAAAGTTGCTATGGTAAGCAACAGCTAATCAGAAGAAACCATCTCTCACGTTCCTTACTTATTCTGAAGACGTTTGAACACCAGTAATTTTATTATAAATTTTGTTTTAATGAAGAAAAATTGAAAATTTTTATTTCAAAATATAGCTGGGAACATGACCTATGAACTGTAAAAATTATTTAAAGTTTGGTCGCAAAATAACTAAGCGGTGAGGATTTAAAGCAGTTTTAAATGAGTAAAACTAATACTTGACCTTATATTCAAACACCGTAGTGTTTGAATGATAATAAATATAAAATCTGCATTAAATAAATTAAATAAATAAATTAAAATATCATATTTAAGCGTATTTTACGAAAATTTTGTCTCCGAAATAACTATGCTAATTTTCTAAAATGAAATATATATATATATATATATATATATATATATATATATATATATATATATATATAGTAGAAATGGTAATTAATAAAAACTGAAGAAAGTGCTCAATACTAATGTAGAGCAAATATGCGTTTTATTTTTTATTACCGTATCTTTCTGTTAAGTTTCATTATTGTTTAAACTACCCAGCCGTTTTTGTTTTTTTTTTGCTGTCCTATCATAACGAACATTTATGTAAAAGTTTGAGGAAGCTACAGACGGCCAAAAAAACGGCCGGGTAGCCGAAACAATAATGTAACTCAACAGAAAGATACGGTAATAAAAAATAAAATGTATATATATATATATATATATATATATATATATATATATATATATATATATGTGTGTGTGTGTGTGTGTGTGTGTGTGTAAATAGATACATAGATAGATAGATAGATAGTAGAGTCTTGTTGCTACGTCAAATATTTTGTTAGTGTTTGTAAGATATTAAGAGTTGCAATAAGAAAAATGCCCGCAAAAAAGCTTTTAATGAGTGAAATGTAAAAAGAAGCGACCTCTGTTGGGAAATAATAAACAGAAAGAGCAGGTAACTCGAAAACAATCTGCACACACTTAAGCACGGGATTTATTACTCTTAGTTATAGTGGCAGACATGAATAATGTGCTAGTGGGCGGAGGAAGTGAAAGAGAGAGCGAGATAAAGACTGGGAGAGAGTTGAGAACTGACATCATTTTTGAGCATTGATCTATGTAAGTCCTTATTTGTAGCAGTAAGTAATAGGGAGTCTGATTTACTAAAATGTCGTTTCATCACTCAACTGGTAAGGGTTTTAGTGCCCGTCAAATTGTTCTGCGGGAGCAGCCGAAAGGACAAGGTGTGAGAGGAAGGGGTCGCGGGGGCAGCTATTTTGTCGGTTGAAAGATTAGAGTAGAGGGGGATATGGCGTGTAAAAATAATGTGTAGATGTCTGTGCGTTTTACAACTCTAAGCTTTCTAAATAAAATAAAAAAAAAAATTCCTCCAGTATCGAGACTTGTTGGATCGTAAAACAAACAAAAGCACGCGAAGAATGTGAACCTCCACTATGGTATACGGTATCGGTCTCAAGGCTGAGAGATGGCCGGTGGTAATTAATCGCACAAGATAGGGCACACTGTGAGAAACCCGTTCAGCATTACCCGGTAAGGGTGATTCAAACGGTTAGCATTAAACTTTACCAATTACAGGAAAGCTTCTTACACGGATTGCCATAACAAATAGAGCTGTGTTAAAACTCATAGGGGGCTTCCTATTTAAGGATGATGCTGAGTTCATGCTAAAAGACATATGATGGGGACATTCATATTGAGGCCATATAATACACGAATGACGGTGATGATGAGAGGGAGACATTTATACAGTTCTGCGGTTTCTTATAACACATATAACAACCATTCGCCCATGTATGGAGTATTGCTGCCACATCTGGGCTGGTGCATCTGCTACTAGTCTCTCGCTCCTTGACAAGGTTCAAAAGAGAGTCGCAAACCTGATAGGCCCTGAACTGGCATCTAAGCTTCAGCCTCTGTCCCATCGACGAAATGTTGCATCCCTCTGCCTTTTCTACAAGTATTTTAGTGGTGAATGCTCTGACGAACTGCAATCACTTGTGCCCCCACGACGTGAGCACCCTCGACAAACCCGACAGGCTGCTAAATCCCACCTCCACACTGTAGAGATCCCTAGATGCAAAAGATCTTTTTACTCCAATAGTTTCTTCCCCAGAACCGCTAGACTCTGGGATTCCATTCCAGGTCCCTGCTTCCCCAACAGTACTGACGTGCAGAAGTTCAAGTGTAACGTGAACCGACACCTTGCTGCCCAAATCCCTACATAGTACCCCAGTAGTTGTTGCCACGGATAGTAGCCCCCTACACCAAAGTGGCAAGTTGCCTTGTTTGGGGTGAAAATGTAAAAAAAAAAAAAAAAAAAAAAAAAAAAAAATTTTAGAGAGAAGAGATACATATTCTTGGAAGGGTTACACAATGTTCATAATAAGATGATTAACACATTACCTTGAATTTGGGGAATGATGACACGAGGACAAACAGTTACAAATATCGATGGTGATTCTTTATTTCATTGGACCGGTCAAATGATGATGACGCCAGGAATTCACATTTGTTCTACATAGTTTAATCTTTCTACCCTTCGCTTTCAAAGGGGCAGCTACCAACTGACTGACTCTTCTGATCTCTGCCGACTAGCAGACTCCACTGTTCTGCCTACTCTGCCCAACTGCCCTAATCTAATTCTAGATCCTATATTGAGAATTACCTTTTTGCTATGACGCCAGAAGTGTGGTTGCAAACGTGACCAACTCACGTGGCTAAGCACACGCTTGTCCAAAACACACTTCTGCAAACAGAATTCTCAACTAACCTATTTTTTACAATACATGTTTAATTTGTATTGTTCATTCTTTTTAGCCGATATTTTTAATTCAGTTTTCATAAAAGAACGAACAATCTATTCTTTTTACAGCACAAACAATATCTAACTATGTCCAATAGAATTTGGCAATAGCTAAATTTCTCACATTCCAATTTCTGAAACTTGCATACAAGGTTCGAGTCTCAGCTTATCCCAATCTCATTTTCACTTATCTAATGTTCTTATTTACATGGAAAGGGGACATCCTTTCATGTAACAAAACTCCCCACCTTAATATTTACAGATATAAGAATTAGAACACAGATATTGAAGTCATTTTATATGTTGTTGCAGAGAAAGAGAGATCCCTTTTCCGTGCTAAAGACGTCTCTAACTTAATAAAATACATTTCCAGCCAACGTGAAATCATCTGCGCTGATTACGGAGAATAGCTTTTTGTTATCCTTATGAATTATCTCTGTAGCTGTTTCTCTTGCCATTTTTCTTTTCTCGTCTTATCCATTGCCTCTTTGATTGTTTTCTCAGTGTCTTTTCTCGTCTTATCCATTGTCTCATGGATTGTTTTCTCACTGTCTTTTCTCGTCTTATCCATTGTCTTGATTGTTTTCTCAGTGTCATTTGCTGCATTAATTATTCTTTCGGTGTTCGCATTATGTATTTTCTAATTCTTTTCTTGTGTTGTTTACACAGAGAGGCAATGGATAAGACGGAAAAAGAGAAACAGCTGCAGAGACAATTCGATTATAACCAATCACATCAAAGCAAGGATTGACAAGACACAATAAAACAGTAAATGCAGACTCTGTGGACAAAGAGACGAACAGCAAACCACATAATAAGTCAAAAATTAATGTAAAAAGAATATAAGAATAGACAAGAATAATTGAAGGCATTTCATAGGTTGATGCAAAGAAGCAGGGGCCCCTTTACCGCGCTAGAAAATTACTCATAATGCCACCATTCACGTATAGAGTATTGTTAACCCCTATCTGGGATGGTGCATCTACTACTAATCTCTCACTCTTAGACAGCACCCCAAGACGTCTTTAACATAATAATGCGCACTATCAGCCAAATTCCAACCTCTGTCTCATCCTCGTAATATTGCGTCCCTGTGTCTGTTTTACAAGTATTTAATTAGAGGTGCTCTGAAGAACTCGTAACATTTGTGCTCCTTCGACCTAAATACCCTCGATAAACCTAATAAACAACACAATACCAACCCCCTCGCCGTTGAGGTCCTTACATCCCGAAATGCTTTCAACTATAATAGTTTCTTCTCTCAAACTGATAAACTTTGGAATTCCCTCTGTTTCTTGCTTCCCTGGCTTTACTTCCAGCGAGATAAAACTAGAGATTTCAGTCAGTCTCGCTGTCGAATGCATACGGACACACCCGTAATGTAGAATGATCTAAGGCAGATCTCACTTCGATGTCTGTCCATCTGCGTCTTTCATTTCTCAAGTAAAAAAAAAATAAGTTGAGAAATAAATAATTTTAGTTATTTAGTCTCTATCTCTTTAAATATATCCTCTTCAATAAAATCATGAAGAAACAAAGGAAACGTCTTTATCGTATTATAAGAATTGTTCTT
>NC_136523.1:5697500-5732500 GCF_053919585.1 Euprymna scolopes
TGACAGCAACCAATTTTCAATCAAAGCATCAAAAAGAAAAACGGAAATTGAAAAGTTATATTGGAGCCGAGTAAGTAAACTCTTAGAAATTAAACTATATGATAAAAATTTAAAACACGTGGGCAACGTCACTAATGGGGATGTCTGCACTGTTTATAGGGTGGAACAAAGAAGAACTGAGGCACCTCGACCAGAAGACCAGGAAACTAGTGATTATGCACAATACACTGCATTCAAAGGATGATACTGATCAATTCTACGTGAAAAGAAAAGACAGAGGAAAAGGACTGGGCGAAAAAAATAATTAGTGGAGCAAAAGACAACAAGGAAACAATCAAGACTGAAAACAGGGAGGCAATGGATAAGACGAGAAAAGAAAAATGGCAAGAGAAACAGCTACAGAGACAATTCGTAAGGATAACAAAAGATGAGACTAACGAAAACTTTTGGACATGTCTATGAAAAGGTCCCTAACCAGAGAAACTAACTCCATCATGACAGCTACACAAGATAATGCGATTAAAACCAATAACCTCAAAGCAAGGCTGGATAAAACACAAGAAAACAGTAAATGCAGACTCTGTGAACAAAGAGAAGAAACAGTAAACCACTTAATAAGCGCAGCCAGAAAATTAACCCCAAAAGATTATAAGAATAGACACGTATATTTGGAGAAGGCGGTATACTGGAAATTATGCAGACAAATGCATCTTTATACCCAGACGAATGATACAAACCGACAGAAGCACTTGAAAACAATTCACAAGATCTATTGGCGCATGGATATTCAAATAAATAAACCCATCAAATCAGGAAAGCCGGATGTCATAATAGTTAACAAGGACAAGTCCTGCCAGACCATAGATTTTTTTTCATTCTAGCAGACCACAGACTGAATATCAAGGAGACCAGAAGCGGAGCAAATAGACAGAACTGGATAGAGACCTCAAAAAGGGATATGGCGATGAAGAAAGTCAAGATAACACCGATAATAATTGGAGCACTAGGAACAATATCGACAAACTTCGAAAAAACAATGGGAAAGGTTGGAATCAGAGGGATTGCTGAGAAGATCCAACGAATAACAATAATTAAAATGTCTGAAATACCGAAGACAACCCTTGTCTGCGGCGATTAATATAAATGAGCTGTAAGCGCTAGTTGGACATATAGAAACTAGAAATTGCAAAAAAGGTAAAATACAAAGAAACGCCACATGGAATCAAGAAAACTGAAACTGTATAATTGTAAATTAATCTACCCCCTTCCAAATGTACTGTCATCGTAAACTGGCACAACACGTAAATGTCAAGAAGGGTCAAGGAGAATGGAAAGACTGAGTAGAAAAGCCCTAAACAAGTGGATGAGTTCGAGAACGACTGGAATCCTAAGAATGCTAATTCCCACCATAATCCTAGCGAAGACCAATGCTCGCTGCCAGCGTAAAACCAATGGTAAACGGTTGTTATGAAAAGGCAAATTCATCAACACAGGTTATTGAAAGAGTTAGTGAGTACTGAAAATCTGGGGTGACTTGTTGTCACTCAGACTCCATGAAAGCTTCACAGGTTGTTCTCAGAGGAATCGATGATCGTGGCCTGTGTGAAAATGCTAGATAATAATAATAATAATAATAATAATAATAATAATAATAATAATAATAATAATAATAATAATAATAAAAATAATAATAATAAAAATAATAATAAAAATAATAATAATAATAATAATAATAATAATAATAACAACAACAACAACTAGCGGGACCTGTGGAAATTCCACAGTGGACTCTTTCATATGTAATATATTAATGTTGGCATTTTTGTGGATGTTCAGCGTTAATGGAGACACCCTGATATTATTGTAGTTCTTTTGTTAAAATTGCAAAAGTATATATCTAAGCTAGCAGGGACGCCCGGCATAGCCCGGTTGTAAAATATGCTTAAATATAATATTTTAATTTATACAGATTTCGTATATATTACTATAAGAGTAAATTTTCGATCCATATCGATCCATATGGCTTGTGTGCATCAGCTTACAACGAAACCATAAACACAACGTATGAAGAAAAAAATATATGTATATATAACTTGAGTTATTTCAGCTATAATCGAAACCGAAACCAAAACTGATGAAGAATTCTTGGTAAAATTATTTATTACAAGAAATGGAAAGGCATAACAATAAAACGACAGACACTCGGAAGAAAAAAAAATGTGACACAGAAAATAACACACACGCTATCTATAACGTGTCGCCTTTCATGAAGTTCGAGGTTTGATAACAGATATGCTTTTTGGCTTTTGTTTACATGTAAATGTAGTAGTAGCAATAATATTTTAATTAACGGAAGCATCAGCCTCTCTCCCCCCTCTCTCTCTTAATAAACAAATGTAAAATAATAAACAATGAAAAAAACAAATAACTGCTCAATGTTTGTCTCCACCGGCCGAGAGATTTGTTATCGTTTTTTTTTTTACCACGGAATAACTTAAAATCAATTATTTCTTAACAACTTTTGAAAGATAAATCCTAAATTTTATAGAATTAAAAACAAATATAGCGGCGAGAACACGCTACGTGCAATCTCGGGCGTTAGTAAATGTGTATTCCGAAATTAAATGTCTATTCCAGAATTAAATCTCAACCAATCAAATTTGCCGGAAAGCGTGACACACAAAAGAACACACACGCTATCGTATTAATATATAGATAATAATAATTCTGATTTCGCTTATGAACGTCTCTCTGGAAATGGATGGGATTCATTTCTAGAGGATTTCTCTTAATCCCGGCTTCAAACGAGGAGCTTCAAAGATCAAGGGTTTTCTTAAGGATGTTGGTGGTACCTATAATTGCAGAGGTTTGAAGGCCGCCTAAAACATCGGGGATTTGTAGTTTTTTTTCAATTGTCCTTCCAGAGGACTTAATACTACTCCTAGTGTACCAACTACGACCGGGATTATTTGTGTTTTAACCCTGTGTATACGCTTTATCTCCAAGGCCAATAGAGCATAATTTCTCCACTTCTCATTCTCCTTCTCTCTCACATTCCTGTCCCAGGGTACTGAGAAGTCTACAATCTGTCAGTTTTTGTGACCTTGTCAATGACGACCAAATCCGGACGATTATGTTCCAATTGCTTGGTCGTTATGACACTTTTGTCCCACCATACCTCTACCTTGCCATCCTCACTTGTTCTCACTTCATCAGGCACCTCCTCAAACCATTTTCCAGCACACTTAACCCCAACCCTCTTACACACCTCCCAATATATCCGGAGTCTCATGTGATAGTGTCTTTTGCGGTACTCTCTCGGGGCCAGTCCACTACACCCTGCTGCAAGGTGCGCAATTGACTCTTAGGTCTTACCACAAATCCGGCAGCATTTTCCTCTCCTAGAACCACTTTTTTAACAATCGTGTTCCTAATTCCTGCTCTTGTGCTGCACAAACAAAAGCTTCGGTACTCTTAGCCAGATACCCAGCTCTAAGCGATTGCCATAATCTTTCATCAACCACTTCTGCTATATCCTGGAAGAACCTTCCATGCATTTTCTTCCTTACCAGTTCTTCTGCCCTTTCTCTATCCATACGTTTCACATAATCGGCCTTGGTCTCACATAACTCAACTTCATTGACCACAAACTTATGTATCCACTTCTCACTTCTAACCACATGCTCCTTCAACGACATCTCCTCGGTTCTAACACAATCTTTTACACTTTTCAATTCTCTCCCACCATCTTTCCTCTTTTGATACAGCCTTGCTACGCTACTTCGAATGTGAAATATACCAAACATTGCTAAAACTTTTCTTGTTTTGGTATCCATAGCATGCAAATCCTTGTCAGACCATTCTAAAATTCCCGCACTGTATCTCAAAACACTGACTGCCCATGCATTTACTGCTTCCGTTAGGTTTCCTCCATACAGTTTCAACTTTGCAATTAGTTTCACTCTTCTAAGATACTCCTTCCTGACTTTTTCTTTCATTTCTTTGTTCATGATGCCTACACCCTCCAGCACTCCTAAATACTTATATCCTGTATATTTTATTTCTTTCATGATTTCTCCATTTAGCAGCACTATTCCATTCGAATAAACCTTTACTCCTCTTTTCATCACCAGCACCGCACATTTACTAATCCCAAACTCCATCCAAATGTCTTCTGAGTATGTCCCCACAAGTTCTACCAATCTCTCCATTTCCTTTTCATTTCTACCGAATATTTTCAAATCATCCATAAACAGTAGATGGTTGAGGCATCTGTCACCATATCCAAAGTTATACCCCGGTTTTTTCTCTCTTCAAGAGGATGCTCAGTGGCATCATTATCATTACAAAAAGAAGTGGCGATAACGAATCTCCTTGAAATCTCCCACGTGTAATGCCAACCTGCTCCATCTCCTCTCTGTTTTCTGTCAGCACCGTTTTCCATTGAGCTATACTTGTCTCCAAAAGCCCTACCACGTTCGATCCATGCTACGCTCAGATTTCTCTTCTTCTTCTTCTTCTTCTTCTTCTTCTTCTTCTTCTTCGCATCATGAATTATTGCTTTATCAATTAATAGTTGCTCTTTAGTACCTCTCGGGCCTTTCCGACACCCGTTTTGTTCGTCAGGAAAAACACCATTACTCTCTAGATGTTCATAAATTTTCTCCGCAAATATTCCAGTTAATAGTTTCCACATCAATGGCAGACATGTAATTGGTCTATAATTATTGGCATCTGTTCCTTTTGCAGGATCTTTCCTAATCAGTGTTGTTCTTCCCTTCAAAAGCTAATCTTGGACATCTCCCGACTCTACAACCCTTTCCAGAGCAGCAGCTATAGGTGGATAAAGACATGGAAACTGTTTAAACCAGAAGCCCATCACTCCATCTGGACCAGGTGCCTTCCAGTTTGTCATCCTTCGTATGCCAGCTTTAACGTCATCGATGGTTATCTCAACGTTCTTCATCTGCTGCATTTCTGATAGCCTTTCTCTGACCTCTCCCAACCAGCTAACCTTCTCATTATATTGCCCTTCGACAAACCAAATCCCACTCCAGAACTTCCTTGTATCTTTTGCATTTGGAGTGTTGTTATTTCCCGCCTGTTTACTACCATTTAATTATTTATACAGCTGAAACTGATTGTTCGGGAAAAGGTTGTTCTGCCGAAATGCAACACTTTTTCGAACAAAGTTCCTAATTTTTATACCATCAGTGTGGACCTTCTCTTTCAACATTGTTAGAACGTTCATCGTTCCTTTTTTCCAGCAATCTATACCTCCTTTCAAGCTCGTCCTTAGCTTTCTGCCCTAGTTTAACTCCTTTTCTTATTTCTTTGACTCTACCAATATCTTTCCGCCACCGTTTAATACTTTCTTCGAGCCGCCTCTGCCAGTGTGGCCTTCTATCCTTCATTTTTCCCTTTTTCTTATGTAATAAGCCAAGACGATTCGCAATAACGTATGACGCTACAAATAGAAGCCCGTTAAGTTCCGTAGTCGATATGTTCTTTCTTATGATGTTGTGAATTACTCCTTGAATTAGTTTTTAACCTTCCACCTATCACTACCCTTCATACTTGGAATCTCTATGATCTCGTCTCTAAGAAGAACCTCTCTTAACTTCTGAAGTACTTCTTTTTCTACAGAAGTCAAAGTTCGAACTTCATCACCACTTCTGCATACATTTGCTCCTTTCACTGGCTCCATTGTCTCAGAGTCAATGATCTCATCTGCTTTAGATCCTTCAAACTCTTTCTCATTACTTCCCCTAACCATAGGACTCCATACCTCTTCAGTTGTCCGCCTCCCATCATCGTTTACATTTCCCTTCTGCACTTCCACTCTCTCAGTTCTTTCATCAGAGCTAGTGTCATCACTTTTACTTTCGTTATTCATTTCATTCCTAACCATCCATTCAATCTTTTCTCTTGTAATCACTGAAAGTAGGTTGTTATTTTTAATTTGCTTTAACTGGGATACCAAACTCGACACATTTTTAGGTCCCCCTCCTTTCGATTCTCATTCTTCCTTCATTTTTTCGGATATATCCACCAGATTTGGTACTGCCACTTCTTACAAAGCATTCCCACAGTACTCTTCTTTCCTCATCCGTCCATGTTTGTTTTTTTTACATTTCCTGTTCCAACTCCCTTCGTGTCTTGGTACCCTCTCTGACAATTCTCACTCCCCCTATAGCCAGCCACATCCTCAGAATTTTGAACAGTTGTATGATGACGACAAGACCCACCCTGTTGACCAGTGGGACACCTATCTGACGTGAGACCATCACAAGATGTTCCAGCCTCATTCACGTCGTTATTTTCAATATTTTGATTTGACATTCTCCCATAAATGGGGTTAGTGAATTTAAGGTTACATCACCACCGATAGTCTTATCGATACATTATCTCTAGGAGGGTTCCCTACCAAGGTCAAAGATCCTCTCCCGAACATTTTCCTCCATCACTACCACTATTCCCAGTACACTACCACCAACAATAGAAATAAAATCTACAATGATAATGGCAACACTAATATCGGTAGCAATAATATTAACAGCAAAAACAACAATAGCAATGACAGCAAAAAACAACACCTACCATTACAGCTACAGTAATAATAAAAATTAATAAAAACATACCACCATTACAACCACGACCACGACCACCACCACCACCACCACTACTACTACTAGTAGTAACAATATTAGTGGTAATAGTAATAACCAATAAAGTAAATTTGTCTTTTTTTATAAATAATAATGATAATGATAATAATAATAATAATGATAATGATAATGATAATAATAATAATAATAATAATAATGATAATGATAATAATAATGATAATGATAATAATAATAATAATGACAATGATACTAATAAAAATAAAAATAATAATAATAAGTAGAAGAAAAAGAACAATAATAATAATAATAATGATAATAATAATAATGATAATGATAATAATAATTATAATAATAATGATAATGATAATAATAATAATAATGACAATGATACTAATAAAAATAAAAATAATAATAATAACTAGAAGAAGAAGAACAATAATAATAATAATAAAAATGATAATAATAATAATGATAATGATAATAATAATAATAATAATGATAATGATAATAATAATAATAATGATAATGATAATAATAATAATAATGACAATGATACTAATAAAAATAAAAATAATAATAATAAGTAGAAGAAGAAGAACAATAATAATAATAATAATAATAATGATAATGATAATAATAATGATAATGATAATAATAATAATAATGACAATGATACTAATAAAAATAAAAATAATAATAATAAGTAGAAGAAGAAGAACAATAATAATAATAATAATAATGATAATGATAATAATAATAATAATAATGATAATGATAATAATAATAATAATGATAATGATAATAATAATAATGACAATGATACTAATAAAAATAAAAATAATAATAATAAGTAGAAGAAGAAGAACAATAATAATAATAATAATAATAATAATAATAATGATAATAATAATAATGATAATGATAATAATAATAATAATGACAATGATACTAATAAAAATAAAAATAATAATAATAATAATAAAAATAATAATAATAATAATAATAACAATAATAATAATAATAATAATAATAATAATAATAATAATTTAAGTTATAAAAGCTTACTTTGTTCGTTTTTTTAACTCCTCTGCCGATGTTGTTTTTTACCAGGAAAATGTACACAAAAAATAGAAACACAAAACATCCAAATATGTGAGAGACAATGCCTCGTTTAACCGTGAATTCAATTTGTAACTACTAATTTCAGTTAGTAAAAATAAATAATAATAATATTAATAATAATAATAACAGAAGAAGAACAAGAACAACAACAACAACAACAACAACAATTCCGAATAACTTTGGAAAAAGAAAAAGAGAAATTGGAATTAGAGCATTGTCTGCAATGATACAACGAATAACAATAGTGAAAATAGCTGAAATATTAAGGAAAACCCTTGAATGCGGAGAATCACCCCCACGAGCCACGTGCGCGGGCCAGACAAACTGCTGCAGAGGCAAAAGATGAATAGAACATTAACGCTGCATCTCTATAACTTCTCGATCCCCCCTATCCCTTCTCATTGCCTCATCACCGCGCCACCAATAATGATATCAAATAGCTGAGAATAGTGAAGGAGGATAAAAAAGACCGAGGAGAGAGAGCACTGAGCAGACCTCCACTTGGCAAGTATGAAGAGAACTGGAATTTTGGGGAGGTTTATTGACACTTAAATTCCAGTGGAGACCAATGGCCACTGCCAGTGAGAAATCAATGGTAAGCTACTGTTGCCATAACGCATATTTATTTGCAAATGTTACCGAAAGAGGTGGAGAGTACTGGGAATCTGAGGAGACCTGTTGTCACTTAGTTTCCAGGGAACGCTACATATTGTTTTCAGGGAGAGATATTTGATGACTTGTGAGAAAGCTCCTTGTGAGCCAATAATAATAATTAAATACTAGCGAACCTGTGGAAATTCCACAGGGGCTCATTCATAAGTAAGTCATAAGTAATATATTGATGTTGGCATTCTGTAGATGTTCAGTGTAAATGGAAACGCTCTGATATTACTGTAGCTGTTTTGTTAAAACTGAAAAAGTATTTATATAAACTAGCCCAAACGCCCGGCAGAGCCCGGTCGTCAAGTACGCTTAAATATGATATTTTAATTTTTGCAGATTTCATATACATTATTATAGAGTTAATGTTCTATCGATTTTTATATGTTATAAAATTGCGATTTATAAAATATAAAAAATATCCATATGACTTGGATGCATCAGCTTGAATCAAAATCGAAACCAAAACTTACATTTATCTAACTTGAGTTCCTTCAGCTATAATCGAAACCAAAACATTTGAAGTATTCTTGATAAAATCTATATATATAAAAGCGAAAATGTTTGTATGTTTGTATGTTTGTGTGTCTACTAAAAACTTTCGACAGACACGGTGAAAATTCACAAACTCGGTTTCATATGAAAGCCTCACGTTCCGGACGACAAATATAGAAAAATTAGCCCAAAGTGACCATCAGAAGTGCGTCAACTGATCGATTTTCTGCAGGGGGCGCCCCCCCCCCCAAAAGTGACATTTTAATGTTAAACATTACATACTTTAAATCGATTTATAACTGCCCCCCAAAAATACGGCCGCTAACTCTTCTACATAAAGTATAGACGCGACCGTTTATTTTGGGTCAACTTGTATTTAAAACCCGCTGAGTAATGTCACGTGATCTTGACGTGAGCAACCTCTAATGGCCGTCTTAATTTACTATTTAAAAATGTTGTTATCGGTAAAAAAAAAATTAATGAAAGCTAAACTATGAACTTCTACGCTATGGCAACGTTACCAAAGTTATTACCACATTCAAAATAGTTAGACTCGATAGTTAAACGAAAAATAATAAGCCAAACATGTGAAGTAAAAAAAAATACGCTTACAAAAAATATTAACGAACGAAGTTTTTAAAAATAAAAACAGCCAGACGCCATTTTCCAGTCTTTAGAGTAAGGCAGACGAAGTGTGTGTGTGTGTGTGAGAGAGAGAGAGAGAGAGAGATTCGACAGGGGGGGAGGGTCAACAACGCATGCGTCAGATGACGTCATGACGTCGTGACCTAATTTACTTTAAATAGTTGATAAACCGAACAAACTTTATATACGCCGCTTTAGCGTAGGTAGTTAAGGTTTGGTGCATTATCTAAACGTTTTTGGTTCGAATCGTGGTGTAAGATGTCTTTTTTTTCGATTTTTTACATTTAAATATTGAACCCTGCATTATTTAAGCCATTTTTCACGTAACGTTCGTTCGTTTTTCTGTTTTAATTTGTGTTTTACCCCCCCCCCATCCGCTTAATTTAAACGTTGTTTTCTTTTCTTACTTCGCTTATAACAATGCTTACATCGTCATCGTCGTCGTCGTAACGCTCGACGACTTTCAAACATCTTTCACTTCTGGCTGGCCGATTTTATTTTCAAACTTCGCCTCAGGGGTTCGGCTTCGATCCTACCCCCCGGTTTCTTTTTTATTTAACACCACACACCCCTATAAACACCCGGGTAACGCCGGGTACCCCTCGCTAGTTATTTATAAAATAAAAACAGATTACTGGAGTGCAATTAGTTAAAATCCAAACCGAAACAAAAGCTTCGGAAGAATTTTGATAACATTTTTTATATAAAAACAATAGATGACTTAAGTGGCATCAGCTATACTCGAAACCGAAACCAAAACTTATGAAGAATTCTTGGTAAAACTATTTATGACAAGAAATGGAAGTACATAACAATTAAACGACCCGGATGTAAGCATGACACAAAATAACACACACGATATCGTATTAATATATAGATAAGAAAGAAATAAATAAATCAAGGAATGAAGGAATAAAATGAAAAGAATGAAGATGGACACAGAAAAATAAATGAAGAAAGAAAAGAAAAAGAAGAAAAAGATAAAAGAATGAAAGGCTAAAGAAAAGAAAAGGAAGAAAAAGATAAAAGAAAGAAAGACGAAAGAAAAGGAAAGGAAGAAAAAGATAAAAGAAAGAAACAAGAAAGAAAAGAAAAGGAAGAAAAAGATAAAAGAAAGAAACAAGAAAGAAAAGAAAAATAAGAAAAGAAAAAGAAAGAAAAAGATAAAAGAAAGAAAGACAAAAGAAAAGAAAAGGAAGAAAAAGATAAAAGAAAGAAAGAAGAAAGAAAAGAAAAAGAAGAAAAAGATAAAAGAAATAAAGAAGAAAGAAAAGAAGAAAAAGATAAAAGAAAGAAAGAAGAACAAAAAGAAAAAGATAAAAGAAATAAAGAAGAAAGAAAGGTAAAAGAAGAAAAAGATAAAAGAAAGAAAGACGACAGAAAAGAAAAGGAAGAAAAAGATAAAAGAAAGAAAGACGAAAGAAAAGAAAACGAAGAAAAAGATAAAAGAAAGAAGAAAGAAAAGAAGAAAAAGATAAAAGAAAGAAAGAAGAACAAAAAGAAAAAGAAGAAAAAAATAAAAGAAAGAAGAAAGGAAAAAGAAGAAAAAAGAAGAAAAAGATAAAAGAAAGAAGAAAGAAAAGAAACATGATTGAACTGGAAATGATGCGACTTCCAAGAAAGTTATCTCTATTTGATGATGTCTTCCGTGTGTTACGAGTGGTGGCTCCATCATTTAGGATAATAAGTAGCAATATCGTTTGATTCGAATATAAACGCCCTCAGCGCTTTAAAAATTCCATCGCCTCCTATAAAGCCCGCCTGACAACAGCCATTACAACGATCATAAAAATCAAAGAGCCTTTTGGAACGACTCCGACTCCGTATACAGATGCACCCTGCACCAGGCGAGGGTAACTTAAATTGACCGCCTGCTGCGTGTCCTTCTATCTCGTCTGTGCCACCCAGTGTGGTTGTAGATCAGGATTCACCGGCAACAGACGTCATAAAGTTCCGCGTGGCCATTAGGAAAGCGGGTCTCGGATTAACAAATCAATTTAGACTTTATTTAACATCGTCCAATTTTATGTTGGTTTCGGGAAAATGGAATTTTTTATTTGGTTAGAATCTTAGAAAATATAGCAGGATACCAGCTTCGTCTAAGTAGTTTTGTTATTGTCTTCTAACTTTATATATTTAATACATTCTTCATACACTGACGAACGACGAAAATTATGTCCTATATAAAAAAAGAAAGTTTATATAGAGACTAGCAGTTCAGCCCGGCTTTGCTCGGGTCCTATGTACTGTTTATAACTTGACCTACGTGTGAATACACTTTATGTAAGATTTCAAATTTTTAGACCAAAATTTGTCTGAGTAATTTCGTAGAGACTGCAGAGGCCAATTTTTATAAAATTTTTACCCCAATTTTGAACTGTTTACACTTACTTTTTGGGCTAAAATCAAATTAAAAAGAGTTTGATCCGTGTTCAAATAATCTACATTTAAAATTTCAAGTGTTTAGACCCAAAATTCTCCGAGGAGTTAGGTAGAGTTTTCAAAGGTCAAATAATTGAAGGAAAAAGGATATAAACATTTATATATATGAGAAAGATGAATGGATAGATTAATAGAAAGATATTTCGGTCGGCTTATCTCTCTCTCTCTCTCTCTCTCTCTCTCTCTCTCTGTCTCTCTCTCTTTCTCTAACTCTCTTTACACAAATTCTAACAAAACCCTGATAAAAGAGCCATCAAAACCCTACAACTAACTTTGATTCGGATTACACTTTTATCCGGGGTTTCTTATATCCGGGTTACACTGTACATTAACACAGGCTCTAATTTGCTACAAGAGAAAATCTCTTTTATATTAGGGTCTCTTATATCCAGATTATACTATACATATATAATATATATATATATATATATATTATATATATATATATATATATATATATATATATATATATATATATATAAAATATAAATCCGTATTCCTGTCTGTTTTTTATTCCTCATTAATTATTTCATATCATTTTATACCTCATATCAGTGTATATATATATATGTATATATATAATATGTATATATATACATATATATATATATGTATATATATATATATATATATATATATATATATATATATTATATATAAGACTACCTGGAGTTTGAATCGCTCTAGCTCTCTTTCTCTGTTTATATATATTTATTTATGTGTATATATATATATATATATATATATATATATATATATATATATATATATATATATATATATATATATATAACTACTTAATTTACTCACATAAAATTTATATACGAAAGTATAGATTTATGCGTAAACTTTAAGTATTTACTTCAAAAGTGCTCAATACGTAGGTAGAGTTAGTTAGTAATTTATGCGCATAAGCCTGAAGAGTCCTAGAGTGGATGAAACGCGGAATATTCAGTGTAGCTTAATCGCCATATATATTTTATAAATTACTACATATATATATATATATATATATATATATATATATATATATATATACGCTATGACGTCATAATACATATTGTAAAATGCCGGCACTAATTAACCGGATCGAATGTTTTCGATTTTCGATACTTATCGGATGAATTTCTGCACATTACATATCTAAGAACACAGCCAGATATATGAATTACCTTTGTGTGAAACTTGAAAAAGATAGGCTCAGCCGTTTAGAAAGCGATGAGGAAGGCACTCACACGCATACACACAAAATGACTTTTCATATAAAAATAGAGATTTTAATGTATCGAGTTTTAATGTGAATGCTTTTATATTTATAGTTTTGTGTTATTAAACTTAAATGTGTTCATATTGAGAAAAGTGCACTCATGTGTTTTTAAGGTGTTAGCGAATTGGCAAGACTACCTGGAGTTTTAATCGTTCTCGCTCTCTTTCTCTGTTTATATATATATATATATATATATATATATATATATATATATATATATATATATATATATATGTGTGTGTATATATGTATATATATATAACTACTTAATTTACTCACATAAATTAATATACGACAGTAAACTTTAAGTATTTACTTCAAAAGTGCTCAATACGAAGGTAGAGCTAGTTAGTAAGTTATAAATTATATATGGCGATTAAGCTACACTGAGTATTCCGCGTTTCATTCACTCTAGGACTCTTCAGGCTTATGCGCATAAGCCTGAAGAGTCATAGAGTGGATGAAACGCGGAATTACCAAGTGTAGCTTAATCGCCATATATATTTTATAACTTACTATATATATATATATATATATATATATATATATATATATATATATATATGTCGTTTGAAAATTTTCAAAAACCAGCATTTCTCCAGACTTTATAAATAGACATACTTTTGACAATAGAGCATTTTTGAAGAGAAAGAAAAAAAATGGAAAATGTTCCCTTTTGCGTAACTACAGCAAAGGTAGATGTCTCGCATGCTATTCCCGTTATATCCGTATGTACATATATAAATATATATATATATATATCCATATATACATCTATATACATATCTATATATATATGTCTATATATATATATATATATATATGTGTGTGTGTGTGTGTGTATGTGTGTGTCTGTGTGTTTGTGCGTGCGTGTGTGTGTATATATAAAGGGTTCCTTCAATCTTTGAAAAACTATGGATAACCACGAAGGGGTGACCGCGCGTGAATTTTTTTGTGACAGGAGGTGCGCAATCTCCAACCAAACCTCTACTTAGTCGATATTGTTTCATACTAGTGGCAAGTGAAGTGTGTATAGGACGACTTGAAACAAATACCGAGATGAGCAGAGAGCTCATACAGAGCCTAGAATTCTCAAATGTTCAGCCTACCAGGCTCGTCGTTGCTTAACTTCGGTTATCTGACGAGAACCGGTGTGTCAACGCGATTATGCCATATCTATATAGATTTTTTCTACCGATCTATTTATCTATCCTTCTCTCTCTCTCTCTCTCTTTCTCCCTCTCTCTCTCTCTCTGTCCATATATATATACACGTAGTTTTGTTGATTGTTTAAACGATATTAATGTTACTGCCTTCACCTTGGAGATCTGGTGTTTTATTAGAAAGTCGCCCTCTTTTTAGTTGGACGTATTTATTTATTTATTATGTTTAAAAACAGTAACCTACGTACACGCGTGTTTCGGGGCCCTACCTCTCATCAGCGTAGCTTGACTGTTGTTAGGACTCGAACCCCCTTATGTATTTCAGTCCAGCTTCTTAATCCATCTCGCTATGATGACATAGACAATTTATTACTTCGTTTTTATAGTTTATATATCTACGTAGTTTTGTTGTTGATTTATTATTTTTAATATATATATATATATATATATATATCTATATATATATATATATATATATACACTTGTGCCCGATATTATTCATACCCCCCTTGAAAATTGAGTTTATTAGGTGTAACTTTTGTAAGAATTTATTGTTTACGTCCATATTGATACATATTCTTAATAAACCTCTTCTGATCATTTTCGTCATTTTAAAATCTCGGGATACTTGTAATAAAAGAAATATACAGCTATTTATAAAATCTGCAATGTTCAAAAATAATCATACCCCCTTATTTTTTCAGTATTAATCGAGTTTCTGACTGTTTGTTTTCTGTTTGATTCTTATTTTGAATGCTTTTATACAACCTTTGATTAATTTCATTTCGTTTTTTGCATTTTTCAGAAATTAAAATGATATCAACTGAAAACCAATAAAAGAATAAAAATTATTAGAATGGGGAAGAAAAAAGAGCTTAGTAATGATCTTAGGACTAAAATTGTGAATTCACATAAGGATGGTTTAGGTTACAAGTCAATTTCCAAGAAATTTGAGGTCCCTACAGCAACAGTACAGAGCATCATCAAAAAATTCCAGAGCCACCACACAACAAACAACTTGATTGGTAGAGGAAGGAAAAGGAAACTGTCTGCTAGAGCCACCAGGAATATTGTAAGAAGTGTTAATGCAAATCCAACCACCACTACTAAGGACATTTTAGAAAATCTGGAGTCTTCTGGCATAAAAATATCAAGGCAAACATTGCAAAGGACTCTGCATGAAAATGGTCTGAAAGGAAGAAGACCAAGAAGGACTCCATTGCACACCGGAAAACACCTTGCAGCACGTCTAAAGTTTGCTAGGACCCATGTGAATTCTCCAGAGTCCGTTTTCTCAAGTATTTTGTGGACTGACGAAACAAAAATTGAATTGTTTGGCCATATGGATGCTTCTTACGTTTGAAGGAAGAAAGGAGAAGCTTACAACCCAAAGAACACCATACCCACGGTGAAACATGATGGTGGTAGCCTAATGTTTTGGGGCTCCTTTTCGGCTAGTGGTCCAGGTAGTTTGGTCAAGATAGATGGAACCATGAAGAAGGAGCAATATTTGGAGATACTCCAGAAAAACATTAGACAGGATGCGGAGAAGCTCCATTTAGGACCAAACGGGGTCCTTCAACAGGAAAATGATCCAAAACATACTGCCAAAATAGTCAAGAAATGGTTTGAGGATAATCAAATTAATGTTTTGAAATGGCCTAGCCAGAGTCCCGACCTGAACCCTATCGAAAACCTCAGGCACATATTGAAAACTGAGGTTAAAAAGCAGAAACCTAGAAATTTGAGGGATTTGGAGAACTACTGCATTGAAGAATGGTCAAAAATCAGCGTTGATGCTTGTAAAAACCTTGTTGATAAATATCCCAAACGGTTACAGGCAGTTATTAAGAATAAAGGGCATGCTATTGACTATTAGTAAGAGAGGTATGAATAATTTTGAACTAGTGCCATTATTGTTTTTCTTTGTATAATGTTTCAAACTTGCATAATTTATTTATTTGTTGAGTTTAAATTAAATGCTTATGCTTGATTTATTGTTTGAAATCCCTTTAATATTGTCTACCTTCTGGTTTGAGCAATATTCTTATAGAAATCTCAAAGATCCGAGGGGTATGAATAATATCGGGCACAAGTGTATATATATATATATATATATATACACACACACAAAAGATGGCGTAATTATCATAAAGCCCAAAGTCAAATCATCGTCGGATTTTTTTGGATTTAAGTAATCATGTCCAAATTATTATTTTGTTCTTTTAAAGAATGAGATTTAATACTTGTGATGAGTCAGGGCGAATAATAATTAAAACTTGACACATTAATTATATGAATGTTTCTGCGCTACGAAACAGGTGTTGTCAAGAATTGGACATTTTAACACAGTCAAAAAATAGACGGGAAAATGAATAACCTTTTTTAATTTGAAAAATAGACATTTTTTCATTTATTTGTATATGCACTGTAGTTATATATATATATATATATATATATATATATATATATATATATATATATATATATATATATATATATATCTAAATTACAACGAGCACTTTTTCTTTCCCTGTATTTTAATTAAACTAGTAATTTTACTATTACATTAAAATACACTCTGCTCTTTAGACTATTGTTCTAATCTCCTTTATATATATATATATATATATATATATATATATATATATATATATATATATATATATATATACATATATATATATATATACATATATATATATATATATATATATATATATATATATACAGTGATGATCATATTTATTGGCACGGTAAAATAAAAGTTAAATTTTGTCTAATAAATTCTAAAAAAGGGATTAAATTAAAGAAAATAACAAAGTATATTATGTATTTTTAACTGGCCTTTCCGATGCAGCAATCGGATTTTAGAAAAAAATAAATAACAAAGGAACAAAAAACATAATTGCAAAAAAACCCTTGTTCAAAATTATTGGCACGGCTTTGTTTTTCTTTTAGTATCAGTATAATATCAATCAATTTCCGGTTTACGTGCTTTCTGAACTTTTTTATAGCCATATTATGCTTGTTTAACGCTAATTCAGTGAATAATTTTTTTCAGATAATTTTTAGATAGCGATTTATTTAAACTATTATAAGTGACTAAATTATAATTTTCAATCGCCATGGTTAAAACTAAGGAACACAGCGAAGACGTCAGGAAGCTTGTTGTAGCATGCCATACCAATGGGGAGGGCTATGATAAGATTTCAAAGAAGCTAAACCTTCCCAAATCCACTGTTAGAGCCATAATAAACAAGTTCAAATCGCAAGGCCACGTTATGAGTTTAGAGGGTAGAGGGAGAAAAAGGATTCTTTCCCCAAGAGATGAACGGAAAATTGTTCGACAAGTAAAACAAAACCCAAGGATCTCTGTTGGGGAGATTGTTGATGAACAGAGCACCTCTGGAGTGAATGTATCTCGACATACAGTTGGTAGAGTTTTGAAGAGAGCTGGTTTAAAAGCATGTCGTCCGAGAAAGACTCCCTTATTGAAGCCTATGCACCTGAAAGCAAGGCTAGCCTTTGCAAACGTCATATTGATAAAGATGTTGCATTCTGGAAACGTGTTCTATGGACTGACGAAACGAAAATAGAGTTATTTGGCCATAATAAAGTGTCTTATATTTACAGAAAATCTGGCGAAGCTTTCCTGCCTAAGAACACCATACCCACAGTGAAGCACGGTGGAGGCAGTTTGATGTTTTGGGGATCCTTTGCTGCCTCTGGACCAGGGCGACTTGTTAAGGTCACAGGTAGCATAAAAAAGGAAGATTATGTTAAAATATTGGATGAAAACCTGAAAGACTCTGCTAAAGAGCTCTCACTTGGTCGTCGTTGGTGGTTCATGCAAGATAATGACCCAAAGCATTCGGCTAAACTGACTAAGAAATGGCTTGAGGACAATCATATTAATGTTTTGGAGTGGCCATCACAAAGCCCAGACCTTAATCCAATTGAAAATTTATGGAGAACATTAAAATTGAGGGTAATGCAAAGGAAGCCTAAGAATCTTATTCAATTGGAGGATTATTGTCAGGAAGAGTGGGCTAAAATTACTACTGAAGAGTGCAACAACTTGGTTGTAAACTATGAAAAGCGACTGAGGAAGGTAATCAAGGCCAAAGGCTATACAATTGATTATTAAATAAATCGTGCCAATAATTTTGAACAAGGGTTTTTTGCAATTATGTTTGTTGTTCCTTTGTTATTTATTTTTTCTAAAATCCGATTGCTGCACCGGAAAGGCCAGTTAAAAATACATAATATACTTCGTTATTTTCTTTAATTTAATCCCTTTTTTAGAATTTATTAGACAAAATTTAACTTTTATTTTACCGTGCCAATAAATATGATCATCACTGTATATATATATATATATATATATATATATATATATATATATATATATATATATATATATATATATATATATATATATATAAATCGTCAAGAATAAGAGTTCAATAGAAACGTTGTTTTAATTTGAATAAAATAAAATAGGCATCAAGTGCGCTTGAAACCAAATCACAACGTAATATTAGGAAAATAAACAAATTTTTTACTTGTTTTCAAGCGCACTTGATATGTATTTTATTTTATTAAAATTAAAACAACGTTTCTATTGAACTCTCATTCTTGACGTTTTCTCGCGTTACCTACGCACATTTCAAAATACAGCCGCCAGATACAATGCGCGGCTATATATATATATATATATATATATATATATATATATGATTAAATAAATTCAAATGCATATATAAAAAAAACGATATTAAAATCATGCCCAATACATAGGTAGCTCTTTGCTCTTTCATAAGTAAAACAGAAATGAATCACAAAGACCTGCGCAGGGCAATCTACGTTTTGACGTTAACCGTCTCGTTAGTGATTCAATTATTAAACATTGTACCTCTGACGAGACGGATAATAAGAAAAGTAGATCGATCTACGTAGGGTCTTTTCTGATGCTTATAAAATTGTACTCTCTCCTTTTCCTACCTCCTTCTTCCACTCTCTCTCCCTCTCTTCATCTGTCTCTCTGTCTCTGTCTGTCTGTCTGTCTGTCTCTCTCTCTCTCTCTCTCTCTATATATATATATATATATACATATATGTGAATGACTATATATATATATATATATATATATATGTATATATATAGGGTTTTAATCTCTTTATCATCATTTCCTACGGTAATGATTGCATCAGCATACAACATTCGCATCTGTACGTTAATTGTTTATATTTATTTAAAAAAGAATATAGTTAAAGAGACCCTTTACGAAATTAAAGTTAGACCTACTTTAGGAAATTGAAAAACAGGTTTAGAGTATTTCGACTTATTGTCGTTGAATACTTCTCTGGCTAAATACTGGGAACGCCCGCAAACATGGCATTTAAAACTACTTTTCCCTTCAATCGTTGTGCTCATTGCCGGTGGCCTGAGTTAAATACACTAACATACAAAACCAAAGGTGACTTTGAACTTGGTTCGAATCTCTCGATCAGCAGTAATTATCACTACTTACACAGATGATTGGTAAAGTATGAAACATTAATGTGTATACGTATGAAAATAATTTTAAAATGTATATTTAAAATAAATATTTGAAAAATATTATATATGTGTTTTTGTGTTTGCGTGTGTGTTTGGATTAAAGGTTAATTGATTTAAGTAATCGATCCCTCAATACGCACAATAAATGAATAAATAAATCAAAGCTCATGCTGCATAAATAAAATAAGGTAAGATAATAAAAGTTAAAACAAAAAGCAAAACAAAAACAAACAAAAAAAAATGACGGGGAAGCAAATAAGAAAGGTTTTCGCGCCAATCACAAATGTGACAAGATGGCGTCTAATGTCATTTGTCGACGGCGGTAGCTACCGCGCACGCGCACAGCGGGTAGCAACATTTAAAATGCATCAGCATAAAACTTGCGCCGTTCGTCACATTCGAATCTACTTAACGACGTTGCTTATCGTCGTTCAATGCACTCGACTCACCACGTTTAAGTTGTTTTAATTACTTTTATGGTCCCTCATTTCGTCGACTGTGCGAACCGATGACGTAGGGATGAACCAATCATTACTCTCGGCATGGAAACACTGAATTATATGCACCACTCCGCGGATAGGGAAGGGTGTTGCCTTTATCACCATTGCGTTATCTGGAGTTGATATTGTCTATATATATATATATATATATATATATATATATATATATATATATATATATATATATATATATATATATATACCTCCTATTTCTCTTGCTATATATATATATATATATATATATATATATATATATATAGAGAGAGAGAGAGAGAGAGAGAGATAGAGAGAGAGAGAGAGGAAAAATGACAAGAAACTATATTCCAAAATTCATGATGTTGACCATCTTATAATTTATTCCTTTAATTCAGTTGACTTTTACAATTCAAGTATCCGTTTCGTAACGCAAAATCAATCAGTTAATTATTATATTAATCAGTGAATCTATTATACTCAATTCAAAATGGCGCAATGGAAACATATTAGAAGGTATTTGCAGCTTCTCTTCCAATTTTCGAATTTTAATCATGTGAAATCACACTTCATTTCCTTTTGACGGATTGATTGTTGCTATTTCTTCTGATGAGTTAAGGAGATAATAGATTCTGCCAAGAATTGTAAATGTCAACTGAATCAAAGGAATAAATTATAAGATGGTCAACATTATGAATTTTGGAATATGTTTTTGTCATTTATTCTCTATATTGCTCTGTAATTACATTGAGCTTCTTAAATAAGGATTGGTATATATTATAATAAAATATATTATAATAAAATATATTACTACAGAAACGGCGAACTTTAACTTAATAACTCTATTTTCGTTTATTGCGGATTTGGCAATTATCGCTTATTTTGTGTTCAGTTTGGTTTGGCAATTCATCATGTGTTTTCAGAATGATGGAGTAACTTGCCGCACATAACGCGATACAATCAATGTATTGAATTGATGAATGAATAATTTTACGAAATAAACCTGTCAATTGGCCACCTCATTTGTACGATTCAACTCTATTAGATTATGGGGGGGTATGTTACTGCTATACAGAGGCGTCCTAGTTTCATCCCTGATTAATCGTCGGTCTTAGCCTGCAATTTTTACTTGCGGAGATGAAAGGAGAACGCCTTATTGTTGTTTAATTTCCATAAATATATTTTGATAAATTACACACAGACACACAGACACAGACACAGACACAGACACACACACACACACACACACACACACACACACACACACACACACACACACACATATATATATATATATCTGTATACATACACACACACATATATATATGTATATATATATATATATGTATATTGTGTGTGTGTGTGTGTGTGTTAGGATGATTTATCGGAATCCGGAATAGTCAAAATCAGAACTTTTGAGGGTATCAGGATCCGTATCAAAATCGGATTTTTTTTTGTTGTTGTCTATTTTCTGATGCCAAAAACGGTTCTTATAATTGGATTTTTCTTTTATTTTTTAAAGCAAAACATTCTACTCTAAATATTAATGATAAAATACTGAAAATCTATTGATTGTAAACTACCACTAAAACTAAAATTGATATATCATCCCTCACATATTTATTTTCACGCTTGACAAAATATCCGCACATTTAACAAGTGTTTTACGGCAACCGTGAAAAATAACAACTTTATAGTTTGATATAGTTTGAAGATTGATAAAGAATCGGAATTAGTAATTGTATCGGAATCAGTAATTTATTACAGAATCGGTACTTATATCGGAATCAAGTCAAATATAGGAAGTTTTATATATATATATATATATATATATATATATATATATATATATATATATATAGAGAGAGAGAGAGAGAGATAGAGAGAGAGGTTAACGTCTCCGCCTCGGAGAACCGGTGTTTTTCTTAGAAAGTCTCCCATTTTTTATTTGTACGTATTTATTTATTTATTATTTTTACAAACAGTAATCTACGGACATGCGTGATTAGGAGCCCTTCAGCGTAGCTTGACTGTTGGTGTGATTCGAATCCCATTTAAGTGCAGCGCCCTATCCCATTACGCTATAATGCCATAGACGATTTACTGTTTAGTTGTTTATCGTTTATCTGTTGACATAGCTTTTATTGTTGATTTTTTAAACGATATTAAGGTTAACGTCTCCGCCTCGGAGATCCGGTGTTTTTCTTAGAAAGTCGACCATTTTTTATTTGGACGCATTATTTATTTATTGATTTATTATTTTTAAAAACAGTAATCTACGGACACGCGTGTTTCGGAGCCCTGCTTGACATTCTTTTGTTTGTTTAACTGAATAATGATTTCTGGGCTTTCATTTTTTATTTTCGTTTTTTTTTTTTTTTTTTTTCTGCAAAGGAAAAAATTAAATCTTGTGTCAAAAATACATCATTTTAATTTTGTCTGAAATAAAAAATACTAAGTGCACTTTAATCGAGTAAGAGAGGTGTTATTTTGTTTTCATTCAGTCTCAAGATCTACATAGAATTTAGTAAATTATTTTTTATACATTTAAAGCTATATTTACTTTTATTCCTATTCTCAAAGGAGAAAAATAAGAAACTATGAAGGACTTAAAATCAACTACGCCATAACTGCAGAATGCCAAATTTTACAACAACAGAAAGTGGAGGAAAGATTGCAAAAATTACTATTGAAACAAGAGAAAGAGACTTATTACTACAAAGTTTAACAAATATATCAAGAGTCGCGGAAAGTAATATAGCATTCTAACTAACCACAGTCTAGAAAGGTATTGACTACTTCATTTACGCATCGGACGAAGACAAGAATTTGCTTCGAATTTTAGATGGTATAAGGACCTGCATAACATTGATTGTGTCACTTAGTTGGACTGTAAAATAGATTCTTTTTATTGGTTTTTATAGCAGACAAAATTAAAATGATGTATTTTTGGCACAGGATTTAATTTTCTCTCTGCAGAAAAAAAAAAAAAAACAAAGGAAAAAGAAAAATGAAAACCCAGAAATCATTATTTAGTTAAACAAACAAAAAATGTCAAGTAGGGCTCCGAAACACAGGTGTCCTATATCATTGTTTTTAAAAATAACAAATAAGTAAATAAATAATACGTCCAAATAAAAAATGGGCGACTTTCTAAGAAAAACAACGGATCTCAGGATCCGCAGATCACAACAAAATCGTGAACTTCATTTTACCATGAAAAATGTGTGAATCAAACTTTCTCTATAACCATAAAACTTTTCAGTGCGAGAACGTCGTTATTTCATAGAAGGTGAAAATTCCCTTATTTAACTAAGTACGATGACGGGTACTATTTAACATTTGCATATATCAACAAATATTGAGACGTTTTTAAACTAGCTGAACTTCATGCTGGCGATTTCAAAGGCCTGATATTTGTGTAACGTAAGACAAAATGACACACGGAGCCCACACCTCGCAAAGGATACCAAGACAGAGAATAACTTGAAGTGATATTTGCGTTCAAAAACTATATTATTTCCTCGTTCTCCCGCCATGCGTGACTTCTCTTTATGTTTGAGAGTATCCGTTAGCAACAAATCTAGCTTTGTACTGTTCAACGCTTGACGCTGTAGTCTTTTTTATAAAGACCTCTCTAGAAAAAAATACATGTTTATCCTTTGGAAGAGGTAATACCGAAAATATATTTTCTGTTAAAGCATCTATTTTGCTTTCAATTACTGTTTTTCATTGCTGACAATGTTCTGAATTAAACGCTTCCTTAAGGCTTTTTAGCGTGGAATAGCAATAGTTGACGTGATAGTCCTCTTAAATTGCTTACCACAAAAATTGTTCATCTTTTACTACTTTTGGGGTAACGTTTTGATGAATTTACGACTTTACCATCAGTTCCAACGCGGCCATCTTCATTAATACTCCTGTCCTCGTCAATGGCGACTTCATTGACGTCATTTGTTTTATGAATTTAATGAAACATTAATTCATCCTCTTCATATGATGGATCTTTGAAATTAAACGTGTCTGTGAATTTTTCACATCGGATTCTATTTATTTTAGTTTTGTCTGGAAAAATATTAAGTAAGATGGGCTGATTTTATCATACCGACGGAAATATATCGACCAGTTTTTATATTTAATTTGCTTTTCTTATATATAAATGCGATCCAAGTTGAACCAAATACATGCACCACTGGCCCAATAAGCTCTTGAAATGTAAGCCATGTTTAATTCCAGAATAGGTTCCGATGGGGAGCCATTTTATACAAGTCCTGGAGATGAAGAATTTTCAGTGGCTAGTTGTTCTGTACAGGTCCTGGATTTTATAATTTTGCAAGCAAAGAGCAAAAAATCCTTCTCGTGTTCACACGAAAAAATTATGTGTTGGAATGCAAAAATATTCCATTTTTATGGAGCAATTCTGGTTTCTGATTTGTTGATAGCGGAACGTGAATTAATTTGATTCGTCAGTTCCTATCGGCAGCGTTTATAAATAGAATCTCCCACCTTTAGGGATCATAACCATTACATACAAAAAATGCAACAATATATATATATATATATATATATATATATATATATATATATATATATATATAGCATTTTTTTATATTGAAATTTGTCAATGAGAAGGAAGATTCTAAAATAATATTTTTGTCAACTGTTCTTTCTAATTGTTCTGAGTTTCCTAGTGAAACTCAATAAATTTTCCGAGAACATCATATCATATCTGTGACACAAAATACCATGATACTTTTTTCCAAATGACTACAGACTTCAAGTCTAATGTAAACAAATATTTGTCGAGTCGTAGTCTTGGAAAATCACATATTCTGTATAAATTATCTGCCCATTCAACGCGCTCCACCCAAAACCCTTCTTTGGAGAGGCTTATTGCCACCTATATCCTAGTGGAGAGGAGTGGTCGCTGTCAGCGAAGAATTAATGGCAAGCGGTTGTTGTGAAGAGGTGTAAAAGTACTGGATATCTGAGGAGATTTGTTGTCACCAAAACTCCAGGGAACACTAGCAGTTATTATCATTGAGCATTATCTGTACAACCAGATAACGTATCATATATATATATATATATATATATATAAGTGAACGTGTCTGTGTGTCTGTGTACATTTCCATACGCAATAACTCTGTCAATTTTTAGTCTACAGATTCGAAATTTGATATACAGGGTACTGAGATTTAGGAAAATCGACGTAATCGGTTATCGGCCAGAAATTTAGCAATTTAAGGGGCAAAGTTCAACGATTTGACCTTTGAGAACTCTACCAAACTCCTCCGAAAATTCTGGGTCTAAATACTTGAAATCTTAGATATAGGTTTCTTTGACATGGATCTAACGTAATAACTTAAGTTGAGCCCAAAACAATAAATTGTAAGGGGTCATAATAGGGATCAAAGTTAAAAAAATTGACCTTTTTCTTTTGCTCAGCATTCACCTCCGAGCATCCGGGCAATGCCGGGCACCCATTGCTAGTAGTATAAATATATAAAACACATGTGTTAAACATAATCATAATAATACTGAACAACAACTTTTTTTCTTTTTGAATGTTGAATTTCTGTCACTGATTTAAGGTATTTTCCACTGTAGAATTAGGAAATGGAATCTGTTTCTGTCTATAAGATCAAGTTTTGGCGCTTAGTTGATTTGAGAAAAAATCAGATCTTATGATAAAATCGATTACATTTTTCTGGCATATCATTCTAAATATGTTTTTAGAAAAAACAGCAACCTATTCTGCCAACAACGTATATTGATTCGCTGATAACAACATCGATTACTGTAAATTAAATAGTAAATTTCCTGTTGCTTCACCATGGTTAAAACTTCAGAATTTCTACTTCCGTTTCCTCGAATTCCCGGAATACTCAACGCCAGAGAGGTCTCTCTCAGATTCCATCTATCATGATTGCGTCTCCTCAAATTCCCTGAATTTTCAACGCCAGAGAGGTCTCTCTCAGATTCCCATCTATCATAATTGCGTCCCAGCGACCCTGTTACCTGCTCTCAATCTTTTTCATGTCCTGATGTGATAGCTTCTCTGGATCGTCACTCATTTAACCCAGGTTCTCAAGACACCGATCCACATGTGAAGATAGGTAGTACATCTCGACGCTCATGTTGCAATCCATATTTAGGGAGTGCAGTCAGCATGTTGTTGACAAGTTCTGTATAGTTTCCGGTCTTATTGTTACCAAGTAAGTGTGGTTAAAAGTAAAGAACCTTACCTCATGCATCGTGCGGCTCGTGTTAGGAAAGAAAAAAAAAGCGAAAATAAAAATGGCCGCCCCTTGGTATTTATGGACTGAAAATCACGTGATGTGATGAGAGGGGGTATGCAAATGAGATGTGGTTGGGTCTCTCTATAAAAGAGCCATCTTCTTTATTTTGGGCGGCAGTGTGGAAAATGGAGAGAGAACATAACAGTTGGATTTAAGTTTGGGACTTTTGATCTGAGGTTGAGTTCAAATTTAACGTCACTATCCTTGTCTAGAGCCTGGATTGACTGTTTCATCATTTTTTGACGTGCAGCAGCGAGAAGAGAATTCTGTTTCTTATCACTAGAGATTCTTTGATGACGTTCCTTTCAATAAAGGCACCACTTTCTCTCGCACAACACAGTCTTTTTTCTTTTATGTTGAGCAAAAAACTTTTGAAAGATTTCGACATTTAATGTCTTCAAACTGATCCCCTTTCGACGTACTCACTCAGAACTGTCGGTTCTGAATAATTTTTGTCATTAATATAATCACTTCCCATCAAAACATAGCATTTTACCCCCTCACCATCAGCGTCTTCTAAAATACCCCACAAAAAAATGCTAGACAAAAACGTAAAAATAAACAAACATGTATTTAAAGCTCAAAAACTTGACCTGATTGAGCAAACCTAATGTGGTTTCCGGATTAAGCGCGTAAGACTCGTCCTAAATCCACTGGAAAAACGCAGACAACAATTTTTTGTTGGCCAGTGTAAAAATAATGAAAACAACACGAGGAGTGCAGTTTGAGTGTAGCTATTTACAATGCCTCCCCACGGGACAGAGTTAGACACCAGGGTCATTTTTTAATGTGGAGAAAAGGAACAAAAATAAAAATTGTTTCAGTCGTGAAGGATTTCTCCCCCACTGACAGAGAACAAGAATTCAAAGTGTAGCATCTGAAGAACAGATGGTGTTTATTTGCTCCCCCACCGAGCAAATTAGGCACAAGGCCGATTTTTAATGTGAGGAGTGAAGGGAGGGGGAAGGGGAAAAGGGGACCAGCTCCCGAGAGGTGGGAAATGGGAGCTGGTTAAAGGTCAGGCATGTGGGGTTGCCCCCACATCTGGTCTTTGCTAGTCATAGCTAGTCATAGCTAGTCATAGCTTGCAGTATCTGCCGGAACAGATGGTGTTTATTTGCTCCCCCACTGAGCAAATTAGGCACAAGGCCGTTTTTAATGTGAGGTAAAAACCAGCTCCCCTTAAAGTAGGCAAAAAGGGGGCACTCTGGTTACCAAAAATAATAATTGTCCCAGTATAGAGGGTTTCCCCTCCATTGACTGGTACAAATTATCTTAAGTGCAGCATCTGTCGGAACAGATGGTATTTATTTGCTCCCCCACCGAGCAAATTAGGCACAAGGCCGATTTTTAATGTGAGGAGTGAAGGGAGGGGGAAGGGAAAAAGGGGACCAGCTCCCGAGAGGTGGGAAATGGGAGCTGGTTAAAGGTCAGGCATGTGGAGTTGCCCTCACATCTGGTCTTTGCTAGTCATAGCTAGTCATAGCTAGTCATAGCTTGCAGTATCTGCCGGAACAGATACTACACTTTGATCTTGACCCGAAGGCATTTGGCTAAATAGTAAGAAAATCACCAAAGTATAATGTTCAACTGTTAAAAGATTTCGATATCCACGTAATGTTAGGGAGATTGGCGAATTTTTGCTCCACTGTTGACTATCTATGTAGTCATACTGCCATTGAGAGTGAAAGGGGGTCAAAATAAATAGTTCTTTAGCACGTCATTGTAATAAGATATTAGCTGGTGGATGTGTACGTCTCGGTTTGCAAGAGCTTTTGTATACGTAATCGGGTATTCATGTCTTCGTAGATAATTTTCCTGGATCAAGAGATAAATGACTCGAGTGAAAGATGTGGACTGATTTCTTTGTGATATACATTTATATCAACCTTAAAACAGGAAAAAAGGTGTACATGAAGTTATACGCAATGAGTACACGTGTATATACACACACACACACACACACACACACACACACACACACACACATATATATATATATATATATATATATATCTAAGATCTAAGACACGCATACAATATATATATATATATATATATATATATATATATATATATATATATATATATATATATATTGCCTGTATTTTTGAGATGAGATGTTTTCATTGATTGAGATTGTCGGACTGACTTCCTCATCTTGGTTGTTATTGTCACAACGTTTCGGCCGTTTTGCCCTCCGGCCTTCGTCAGGTGTTTTGTATCGAACTGGGGAACCGTTTGTTAGGAGTCGCGAACCCAACCCTTTATTATCATTACGGGGGTACCTTGTTCGGACTCCAGCTAGACTTTGGGGCATAGTTGCTGATTCTCTGTTTTGAATGTTACTTTTTCACTGCCTTCGTTCAGGATTGAATTCAGTTCAAAAGTAACATTCAAAACATAGAATCAGCAACTATGTCCCAAAGTCTAGCTGGAGTCCGAACAAGGTCCCCCCGTAATGATAATAAAGGGTTGGGTTCGAGACTCCTAACAAACGGTTCCCCAGTTCGATACAAAATACCTGACGAAGGCCGGAGGGCAAAACGGCCGAAACGTTGTGACAATAACAACCAAGATGAGGAAATCAGTCCGACAATCTCAATATATATATATATATATATATATATATATATATATATATATATATATATAGAGAGAGAGAGAGAGAGAGAGAGAGAGAGAGAGAAGAGGGAGAGAAGAGAGGCAATGGGTTGCAAACAACATCATTGTGAAGTAAGGGAAAGCAAAATCGCTCACAATACACTGTATTTTTACATACGTCACTACTTATAAAGGCCAGGAGTCCACTTGAGGATAAAGATTAATGAATGTACAGTAGTCAATGCGATAATATTGTAGTAATCGTCAGTAGTGGAAACTTGATAAAATTGGATTACTTAACGGGCGGTTCAATAAGAATTTGTGTACGTTGGACTTGAAGCGACTAAAGTGTAGTCAGCTGGAAAGTAGGGAACTTGATAAAATTAGATTACTTAAAGGGGCGGTTCAAAAAGAATTTGTGTACGTTGGACTTGAAGACACTAAAGTGTAGTCAGCTGGAAAGTAGGCAAAGGGAAGAGAGTTTCACAGGCGTACAGTTCTAAAAAAGAGGCTTTGTTCATGGAATCTCCGTTTATGTTTAGGTACAGATAAAGAGTGGGGGAAATTATTGATAGTGTTACCAGCTAGACGAGTGTGTTTTGTGAAAGTTTGGTAAGGGAGGACCATAGATTAGAACGCAGATAAGCACTTGCCATGAAAATAACGATAAAGCAGAGACAGGCTTGCAACGTCTCTTCTATGGGAAAAAGTTTGCAAAGAAGAGAAAAGAGCATCCTCCACTAGGCTATGAAGTCTATTTTGAACTCTGTCAAGGAAGAATAAGGTCTTTCTACCAGCTCCTGCCCGGACGTGGCAACGGTAATTCATCATTGAACTTACCTGGCTTTTATATAAGTAGAGAATCAGCAGTGAGATATCTGCTGGAGCGGTAAAAGAATACCACTATCTTTCCAGCGACCTTGGCAACAGATTTGATGTACATGTTCCATTTCAAATCAGGAGTAAGGATTAAGCCCAGACACTTGTCAAAACATGGTGCCTCCCCAAGACAAGAGATATTCATTTCAATTAATGTCATGTTGAGTAGTTCCTCGCTCCCTTTCGATATATATATATATATATATATATATATATATATATATATATATATATATATATATATATATATATAAAGCTGCACGTCTGTGTGTGTATGGTCACGAATAGGCTCCTATATGGTTGATTATAATAGAAAACTGATCACATATAATGATAGAAGATGTATCGAGACACTGGAATGAGTGTGTTTGATCTGTCATAATGATGATTCATTAAAATTTTGGGGTCTGCGTACGCGTCTGGTTCACAAAGTATGGAAATAAAAATTTAAAAATAAAAAAAAAACGTTTACAAGTGTTTTTGATATAGATGTACATAAGAATACTTTGATAAGTATGTTTTAACTTAAATAGGGATGGTATAATAAAATTGTGGGGTCTGCGTTCGCGCCTGGCCTCCATAAAATGGAAATAGGCACAAACTTTAATAAAGACTCTATCTGTGTAAGTATACTTTGATAATTCTGTTTCAGTTTGAAGAAATATGGTATAATAAAATTATGGGATGTTCGTTCACGCCTGACCTCCATAGAATGAAAATATATCACAAAGTTTAACAAGTTTTTTTTTATATATAGATCCCCAGAATATTGTGATAAGTGTTTCAGTGTGAACATGTATGGTATAATAAATTATGGGGTTTATATATTTTATTTTTACTTTCATCATATTTTGTCTTTGGTTTTGATACCCCCAAATTCGAAGCTATCTCTCTACAACCCTTCCTTTTCATAAGCTATCATACTTTCATAAATCAAAGTCCATTTTCTGTAGGCTGTTTTTGAACCCAGTCAACAACGGGTATTTTTCTTTTTCTTTTTCTATATACTGCCAATTTTTACTTTCTCTCTTTCTCTATTTAACTTGATCTCATTATTCTTTCCTTTTCCTTCTAGTTCTTATTCTCTTTATAATAACCATTTATATCTTTTTTCTTTTCTTCTCCATATCATATATATATATATATATATATATATATATATATATATATATATATATATATATATATATATATATATATATATATATATATATATATATTCTCTCTTCTTTTTCTCTATATTTTGTTTTCTCTCTATTTTCTTTCTCTATTTCTGTCTCTATTCCTTTTTGTCTCTTCTCAATCACTCTCTCCCCATTGTAATCTTTTAACTTTAGTTAAATTGCCTCTCCCTTTTTACTTTTTTATTTAATTAAAGTTCTGTGTTTTAAGTTTTTTAACTACAACTTCTAAAGAGTTCCTACCTAAAATAAAAATCCATTATTCATTGAACTTTTGAATAGTCAAGTCGCTGCCTGATGATATCTGTTGTTTGATTGAAAAAAGTGGTTATTTGTAGCAGCGGGATGTGAGCATGTTTATATAACAATAAACAAGTATATATATATATATATATATATATATATATATATATATATATATATATATATACATATATAGTAGGTAAGAAAGTAAGAAAAATATCGGCAAATCCAATACAGAGGGCAGTTTGTGAGCGAGAAATCTTGGATTCTTTTCAGCCTCTGTTTCCTATACATTCTTCCGGGAAAGGGGACTGCACGTTTTAATGTTTTTATTTCATTTATGTTTTTGAATATGAACTGTTTATTTTTCTAAAGTACGAGGTGCATTTAATAAAACTCCAAACTTTCTTCGTATGGGCACCTTTATTGATAGTATACACGCGAAAATCTACTCCTATTCGACGTAATCTCCTTCGGTTGCAATAGACTTGTTGAACTGTACCAACAACTTGGAAAGACCCATGGAAGTCCTCTTGTATGAGCGTGTCAATGACCCTCATCACATCCGCTTTCATTTCCTCAATTGTCTCACAAAGACAGCCTCTAATGTTTTCATTAAACTAAGAGAATAACCAAAGGCCTGGACCATAAGATGGGTGATGTCTTGTATGCCTATCTTGTTTAAATAGGATGTGACAAACGATAGAACATCCTTGGGGAAAAAAAAAAACTTCGGGCAAATCTTCCGCATCTTCAGTTAATCGCGAATAAATGAGCGCACAATTCCCTCACTGCGATCAAACTGTGTATTTATAGTTTTGTCTCTATAAATACACGACGGTTCTTATCCATGAAATTCTTTATTTGGCCAATCAACTGTTCTGACTTCCTTACTTCTCCCACATCTCTCATCATCCCTCACAGACTCCTTGCCTTCCTCGAATCTATTATGTCGCTCAAAAACAGATGCTCAATTCATGCAAGATTGTCCAAAAACAGTCTGAAGCGCTTCTAACGATTCTGTGGTATTCCTTCCAAATAAAAACTAAATTGTATCGCATATCTTTCTTCTATAGTATTTTTAACAACAGATTGCATTTGTGCAATAAACCAGGCTTCAGCAGGGTTTATTCATATTCCTGGTATAGCTGTTTATTTGAGCTTGAAATCATGAAAATTGATCAGTCACCTCATAAAATATATAGCAATAACGTACTGAACTGTCTACGACGATTCAAAATGCCTATATAATACAAAAGTCTTGAAACTTATTAAAGGCACCTCGTATTGCTGAAATAAAATAATTAAACATCAGTTTTGTATACATACTAGCATTTCAGCTCGGCGTTGCCAGGGTATTTGGAGGTGTATGTTGAGCAAAAATAAAAAAAAGCGGTCAATTTTTTTTTTTAAATTTGACCCCTATTATGACCCCTTAACATTTATTGTTTTGGGTTCAAATAAAATTATTAAGTTAGATCCATGCCCAAAAGACCTATATCTATAATTTCAAGTGTTTAGAGCCAAAATTGGCGGAGGAGTTTGTTGGTAGAGTTCTCAAAGCTCAAATCGTTGAAATCTGACCCCTTTACAGTCGAATTTCTGGCCGAAAACGGATTAAAAAGATTTTTCCAAATCTCAGTACCCTGTATATCAAATTTCGAGTCTGTACTATAAAAATTGATAGAGTTATTGCGTAGGAAAATGTACACAGACACACACAGACACACACACACACACAGACACACACACAGACACGTTCACTTTTATATATAATAGATATATTGACTCAGTTCAAAATTATATGTAAAAAATACTGACGTAAACGCATTTTTAGTTGATTTTAACATAATTTTGGTATATTTATTTAAACTTCGATAAAACAGTTATCGATTACAAAACAGCTCTCAATATCAGAAAATTTCTATGTAATAATGTAAATAGACGTAATTTAATGAACCTAAACGGTCTATAGTGGCGCAGCTCATTACTTATATTCTCTGGCTGTCGGTAACTATATCGGAATCGGCAAAATATCAAAATGACCATGGCACTTACAGAATATGTAATGTTCCTTTTTCTTTATATACAAAGTTCATTGTTAGGGGGTTGTGGATTTCGTCCATCAAGTCGCCTGGAATTTTGAAAAAAGAAACTTTTAAAATATTTTGTGTCATTTACATATATTTGTTATAGTTAAAAAAAAAAAGAATTTTGATCACTCAAATAATTATCATGGTATAAATTATCCCCCTTTCCCAAATAAGTCATCCGCGTTAAAAAAAAAATACTCCAGCAATCAGAAAAATCATCTTCTTGCACTTTAAAGGTCCTCAGATGCCAAAAGGCTTTCTAAACCATAATAGCCTATTTCTTTTTTTTTTTTACATAGCCATCACTACTTATCAAAGCCAAGAGGCTACTCGAGGATAAGGGTTAAAGAGTGTACAGTTGAAATTGGACAATATAGTAATTGTTAGTAATTGAAAATCGGTAAATTTGTAAACTTATATGGAACAGCTCATCAAAAATTTGTTTACGTTAGACTTGAAGACAACCAGCTGGAAAGCAGGGAAATGGAAGACAATTTCGCACTGTTTGCTTTTATGAATGCCCTATCTTCTTGCTTCGCTGGCTATGCAAACATACATGCATTAACACGTAATGCGAAAATAGTATCTTGCTGCACAACTCCTCACTAAGGATTCCTATATAAATCTGGCCACAAAATCACAGTAAAATATTTTCTTCTCAGTCTCAATTGGCCTTATTTGAAGATCTATTGAATTAAAAAAATAAAATCGCTAATATTTGTTTTTTTAAATACATTTCTACAACGAATGTCTTTACTCTTGAAACATACAATAAAGTAAAAGAACATATATTTTACTAAAACAGAGCATAATTGATCAAGACCAGATGCAACTCGAGGATAAGGGCTAATACGATCTAATGCTGATGCGAATAAATCTGACTATCTATAGGGGAATATTTCTAGAGAGACATCTGCTGACATGTATTTTTACTTTTTTTTTGCGAACTAATGCCAACTAATCCTCTGGCCTGCTTTGTGGATGGGATTGCGTCGGAGCCTGTAGCGCAGTGGATAAAGCTGTCGATTCTATACTGTTTCAGGTGAGCACTGTCTGAAGAGAGCAGTTTCAATCTTACCCAGAGGATTAGTTGGACAAAAACGTGGTGAGACAACATCTATGAAATGCTGTAGTAAATGGGGATACAGTTACAAGAAACAGCGTTCCTATCCTATCACGGTCAGAAGATAATTCGGCCGAAACGTGGTGAGAGAAGATAATTCGGCCGAAACGTGGT
>NC_136523.1:5737500-5830000 GCF_053919585.1 Euprymna scolopes
TTATTTGTTATATATTATTTGTTATATGTTATATGTCATTTGTTATATGGTATATGTTATCTGTTATATGTTATTTGTTATATGTTATATGTAATTTGTTATTTTTTATATGTTATATGTTATGGGTTTTAGCAACTTCCAACCAACCGTTACCTCCGTTGCAAAACAGAAAATAATAGAAATGCACTTCAACTCGCGTTATTTTTGTACAACGACATTCATTTCCTCATTCTCTCTTTAACGCTTTAACGTCTCTGACGAGATCGTCTTCTCGAACGTCATCCACGCCTCTAACGTTATCGTCATCTTGAACGTGCTTTCATCTTTGTATAAGCTTCCTCTTTCTTGCCCTGACGTCATTTCGCTCACGGTTCGGTATTTGCGCCATGTTACATCTGTGGTACCTGTTATGATAGTACTTTTATCTTTTCTGTAGTCGGTCAGTGAAGGAGAAATTTTTCTAGACTGAGGCAATTTTTATTTTTCTTCTAACTTTCGAGTATCCTTTTTTTTTCAGAGTTGTATTGTGCCTTATTTTGTCTCACTGCGAAGACAGATAAACAAAGCAGCACGTAATTAATGGCACCTTTAACGAAATCCATTCTAAAATGAGACTTTACTGTTTTAAACACTGATGTGTGAATATCCTGAAAAACTTTGAAGACAGAAGCAAAAAGCAAAAACAACATTTTAGAGTTGAGACTTATTATCCGTGCCGTATATAAAATTAAGTAAAATAAAATGTTTATACCACTAACCCTGTAAGATTAGGAAGGTCATAAAACTACAACATACTTATAAATTTAGCCCTCAACAAACACGCATAATTTATCTTTCATTGCAAGACTAGCCTGGGTGCCCGGCGTTGCCCGGGTATTTGGAGGTGTGTGTTGAGCAAAAAAAAAAAACGTGGTAGTAGGCAGGCAGGCTTGAACCCGTACCGCGAAGGAGGAAGAGAACGTGAAAAAATAAAACATGACGTCTTTGCTCTTGCGCCCATCGCCAAACTGGAAGTGATGTAGGTTTAAATCAAGACTAGTGATTCGAAAAAAGTGATTCCTCTATGCAGAAAAGCGCTCAGTTGAGAGTGAAGCTATTAATGTTTTTAGCCAATTTTTCGATATTTGTCGTCCGAATGGTCTAGTTTTAAAAATGATACCGATATAGTGAAAGTTCGTCGCCTTTGTCGAAAATTTTAGGCAGACATACAAACATACATACACACATTTAAACAGACAGGTGAGATTTATGTTATATATTATTTTATCATCGTTAAAATTATAGCATACGTAAGAAATAGAGGTTCATTTTGCGTTAAATTAAAATGTGAAACTAATCTATCACTGTAAATTATAAAAGCATTGATTTTTGCTGTTTTTTTTTTGCTATGATGAACAGTAATGGTGATACTGGATCTTCTTGGAAGATGCTTCTTTGTCTGCTAATTTATATGTTTGTCTAAGTTACTGCATGGAGGCATGTGAAGCTTCCTCCCGGATTTCGATGACAATAAAAATATAGGAGTGTGAGATATTCGTTGACAATCATTTAATCCAAGGCAATATCGGATCTCCCTGCCAGTATTTTTATAATTTCATTATTAGCAATAGCAGTGAAATATAAAGGGATTTTAAAGAATCGTTTCTGGAATCGAATATTTTGTTATTTTTTCCGATTCCAATACTCCGAACAAATCCGATTTTTGCGATTCCCAAATCCGCTTCTGATTTACTGTCTTAGCACACACACACACACACATACACACACACACACATACACACACACACACACACACACACATATATATATATATATATATATATATATATATATATATATATATATATATATATATATATTACACTTATCTATTTTGGCCAAAAACGAACAAAAATAGGGATGAATTACAGCACAAATAAACCTCTGCCTGATAAACATGTGATCATTGACCCGGATAAAACAATCTGATTTACTCACTAGAAAACTCAGCACAACGTGAACATATAAAAACACGTGGTTTATTTAATTCCATGCAATAGCCTTATGAATCCTCACGATGAGTCGCGGAATATTCAGTAAATATCAATTGCCACATATATTCTCAAAACTTAGTAGCATATATATATATATATATATATATATATATATATATATATATATATGTGTGTGTGTGTGTGTGTCTGTCTGTCTGTCTGTGTGTGCATATATATATATATTACGTCTAGCTGAAACCACTATCGATAATTTCACCAAATCTTTATCTATGTCTAAACCTAAACGTAGATTCCATGTACAAATTTTTTCTTTCTGTGAAACTCTGTTCCGTTTTCCTGCTTTCCAACTTACTACAATACGGGTGTCTTCAAGTCCAATTTAAACAAGTACACGATCAACCATCCCTTTAAGTGATCCAATTTACCCCATTCCTACTACTAACGATTACTACATTTTCCCATTGACTACTGTACACTTATTTACCTTTATCCTTGAGTGGCCACATGGACTTGATAAGTGGTGACTCTTTTGTTTTATATATATATATATATATATATATATATATATATATATAATTCTATATGGTTAAGTGGCAGTTTTAGTCATTAAGGACTGCTTTAAAGCTTCATCGCTTAGTCATTTTCCGACCAAATTTCAAACAATTATTACAGTTTATAGATCACTCTCTCAACAATATTGTGAAAAATAAATAAATTTTCGTTCAGTAAAACGCAAGTCATGGTGAGTTTTCTGGTATTCACAATCCTAGAAATATGTAAGGAGGTGAGCAACGCTTTTCATGAGTAGTTTCCTTAGCCACCACGTCGCTTCAGCGACTACTGTTTCTACTAATTAGAAAAGAGAAGTAACAAGTGAGTATGAAAAAATAAAAGGGAGATAATTGTGGTATTTTATTGAAAGCAGACGAGTGCCATACATTGTTATTACATATGTGTTTATGGGGGGGGGAAAGGCTGAAATTAAAACATTTATTTGAAAACTGGAAAAATCATGGACTACAATAGTAAAATGCGAGCATGAAACGTAATATGGTTAAGCTTAAACATGGAAAAGTAAAGGACTAGTTGTTAAAGCTGGAAAAGAAAAGGACAAGATATTCTAGTAAAAAAATATAATGAATTTATAATAAAAAATATAATAAATTTATAATAAAAAATATAATAAATTCATAATAAAAATATGATAAATTTATGATAAAAAATATAATAAATTTATAATAAAAAATATAATAAATTTATAATAAAAAATATAAAAAATTCATAATAAAAATATAAATTTATAATAAAAAAATATAACAAATTTATAATAACAAATATGATAAATTTATAATAAGAAATATAAAAAAATTATAATAAAAATAGAATAAATTTATAATGAAATATAATAAATTTATAATAAAAAAATATAATGAATTCATAAGTTAAAATATTGCAGCATTAAGAATTTTTCTTTAAATTCAGTTTATAACATTATATAATCAATTCTTAATCATATTACTTTTCATGCTCGCATTATTTTATACATATACATACATACATACACACATACATACATATATATATGTATATATATATATATTTATGTATGTATATATATATACACATACGAATGAAGCCTGTTTCGGGGTCAACGGCCAACTAGCACCGTCTGTGTTTGTGTGTATGTATGTGTGTATTGAGGTGGAGAGGGCTCCCGTAAGCCGTGGTGAAGGCAACCTTTCTAGGAGAAGCAAATCTCTGATTTAAAAAAGCATGAAGCGGAAGACCAGTACCCGCATTAAGCCGGTCTACAGTTTAACTTGTTCCTGGCTATCTTGCTCTTGCTTGTTGCTGGATCTCAACATTTTGAACCGAGAGAGAGAGACTTAGCTGTCGTACAAAGCTAAGACTCTGTAACATCATCTGTGTATAGATACTCCCTCAGGGATTTGTCTATAAAAATTCGTCCTGTGGCGAGAGAAGTAATTTTTGAGGGAGTGGCACTCGTCTGACTAGACGTTGCAATCATCATATATATATATATATATATATATATATATATATATATAAAGAGAGGGAAACAGAGAAATAGAAAGGCATATATATATATAAATATATATATATATATATATATATAAATATATATATATATATATATATATATTAAAGGCAATGTGTCAGGTGGTGAAAGCGGTAAAAATTCTATTTTCTTCGAGATGTCGTACGCATTAGTTGTTTCTTTCTTCTTACAACTTCAGAGTTTGCCGCCCTTATAAAAACAATGTCGCCAGGTTGAATTCAAATGCGCCTCGTTCGACCAGAGAAAGTGTTGGTTGGGCAGGAAGGGCAGGAAGTTGCCCATTGCCATTGCTAACTGTAAGCTGTTTCTGGCTGACATGTTTTTTTTTTTTTTTACAAAGTGATGAAAAAGAAAAGAAGAAAACGGCCAATACAAGTAACGCACTGATATCGCGAGGAACAAAAAGAGGTTTAGCGACTTTTGTCAAAATATATGTTGGATAAAAATGTTGGATTCCAGGGTTGGGGATATGTTAGGCTTTGTGATGCGCCGGCTTGATTGGTACATGATATCGACCAGATCTGAAGAAATAAAATCACAAAGTATGCTAAAGGAGCTTAGTTAATCCAACGAAAGAAATAAAAAGAAAAGAATATATATATATATATATATATATATATATATATATATCGGCATATATATATATATATATATATATATCGGCATATATATATGTATATATATATATATATCGGCATCTACATATATATATATATATATATATATATATATATATATATATATAGAGAGAGAGAGAGAGAGAGAGAGAGAGAGAGAGAATAAAAAAGGAACAAACCGTATTATGTGTTCACCAACGTTTCGTCTTTATTTCGATACTTCCTCTGGGCGAAATAAAGACGAAACGTTGGTGAACACATAATACGGTTTGTTCCTTTTTTATTTTCTCTATTTTGTCGGAATACTATTTCCATTATTTTCATCATATATATATATATATATATATATATATATATATATATATATATATATATATATATATATATGAAATTTATTACTGACTGGACTCACAGTAATAAATTTCCAATATACTGCTCTGGTTACACATTGAGCTCTCTAGTCCGGTTTTTTTCACCACTGGTATATATATATATATATATATATATATATATATATATATATATATATATATATATATATATATATATGTCTGTGGTAATATATTTTATTTCCTTATAATATACACAAATCCTCATTTAAGAAGCTCAGTATAATTACGGAAGAATATATTGAATGAATGACATAATTCCACATTCCAAAGTTCATGATCTTGACCACCTTACAATGTATTCCTTTAATTTAGATGACATTTACAATTCTTGACAGTATCTGTTTCGTAGCACAAAGGCAATCACTTAATTATTATTTAGCGATTCGATTTCCAACCACACCTCTCCTTAATCGACGTTCTTAAATACCAGTGGTAAAATTAAAAATTGCGTAATGTAAACATATTTTGTAGGTATTTATTGATTTTCTTCCAAATTTCGGATTTTTAATCATGTAAAATTGTACTTTATTTCCCTTTTGATGAATTGATTGTTGCCATTTCTTCTGATGAATTAAGAGAAAGATAGATTAACTGATATAAATGTGTGTGTCATAGATAAATAAAATATTATCTTACAAACAGAACCGGTCAATATAATAGAAGCTCAATATAGTAGATAAAGAAATTAAAAGAAGAATTGGCGATGAAAAATTAAATTTAATAAATTACACTATTCAAATTGAAACAAGGAATTAGAATAATAAAAATCTTTTACTCCTAGATTTTCAAATATAAACTCTTTTCATCAGAGGAAACATATTAAACCATTGTAATTTATTACACTATATTTTTTAATTATTTATTTTCTATCTCTCACATACATTATATATGTATATATATATATATATATATATATTAAGTTTGTTTTTTAAATGTTGTTACTTTCAATGTATATCGTTTTCGTTTAACGGATCTAGCTTGATATTTTAAAACCATTCACTGTTAATTTCGAATTAAGCTCAATGTGTCTATTTAATAGGGACAGAGCATATATAGTGCAAAATTTTGTTGAAAATTCAAAGACTCACGTTTTATTTTTTATAACCTTCGTTTATTTCCTGGATTTTTCCATTACAGCTGTTTCAGTGATGAGTAGGCAATTTTACGATTTATGTTTCCATGAAAATATTCCGTCCCCACCAACTTCTTCAGATGTTTATCCATTAGATTTTTACAACAAAAGGTATATTTTTAACATGCTGGACATCGTATTGGGGTAAATGCATTTCCACAGCCATGCGTCCTCACTTCCTCCATCTTTGGTGTTATGAAAAGATAGTTTTCCGTTTTAACCCGTACTTTCGTATTTTTTTTTATTTATTAATTATTTATTTTTGTTTTATTTTCCCTTTTTTTCCTATTTGTATTTTTCCAATTATCATATAATTTTATATAATTTTATTCCTATATTTATGCGTGTTTATTTTAATATTGTTTTTTTTTTTGCTTAGTGTTTGAGTACGTATTATATTACCCGATGCAGAGGAGGTCACTCTCGTGGTATCATTTTATATCTATGATTACCTCCCTTGCAATTTTTTCGTAATCTGCTCTAGTGCGTGAAATAAAATATCTGTTTATGTGCAAACACCCGTGGATTACATCTAGTCTTTTGTTTAATAATGTTCCTTTTTGCTATTAGTATATGATAAGATTCTAATATACATAGGTTGCATCTTTTCGATTTGCGCGGATTATATTTGCCCACCTTATCAATTATTGACTATATTCAGTTTTATCTTCCTTTAATTCCTAAACTGCTAAAGTGGTTGAGTTTTTCTTTATTTTTTCCGGTTGTTTTCGTTATTACTATTGGTTCTGTTTCTATTTTCGTTATAGTAGTTGTGGTTGTCACTAATTTTATGATCCTTTCTGTCTTTTTTTTCATTTTTATTGTTTTCGTTATTTGTGGTGTTCTTTTCTTTCTCAGGAATATATATATATATATATATATATATATATATATATATATATATATATATATATATATATATATATATATATATTAGTTTCCTTCAGTCTTTACAAACTATGGATACCCACTGTAAGGGTGCTTGTGCGTGAATTTTTTTTCGAAATTTCCAACCACACCTCTCTTGAATCGACGTTGTTACATACCAGTTGGATGTGGAGTTTCAGGACGACTGGAAACAATGCCGAAATAAGCGGTGAGCACATACAGCGTCTAGATTTTATATATTCATACTTATACTGTATAAGGTCATTATTTTTGTGTGAAGTTCGACTGTTTTATTTTCTTTACACTGACGACTAGTATAAAATATTAATATAGTAGATTGTCCTATTCTATATTAATACAACAGTACATGTATGTTTGTGTGTAAAAATCTAATAGGTAAACTTTTAAACTACTGGTCGCATAACATTGAAATTCTTAGGAAATAATATTCATGCACCAAGGATAATTAATAGTAAGTAATATCTTTGTTTACATACATGAACAACGCGTACAGTCATCGGCAATTTTATATGCAAAATGTCCGTTTCTACCAGCCGACATTTTTTGTTTCTATGCGCATGCGCAAATTCGCTTAGTTTCTGCAAGTTGGTTATCACTAGGCTTAACACAGAAAGCAACATCAGGCTGGAACAGTAAATGTTTTGATTTCAGTTCTAGCTGATTACACCAACTCATTTTGTTCATGTCATTGTATTAATAAAAAAATGAAATAATACATAAGTTGGACACGCGGTTTTGAATTCGTAAATGAAAAACCTACAAATCTTTTTTATCATTCATTTATCGATTAGACAAACAAATTTTACTTTGAAATAAAAAAAAATTCTAACGCTTCCGAATGCGTGCGTAGCTCTTTATTTCTATAAAATAATAAGTATTCCAGGCATTAATTCAAATGGACTAAAACAAACTTGTACTTCTTTGTGTTATTATACTTTGACTTATTTGATAAACAATTATTAATTTCCAAACAATTATTCGTTTTTTTTGTTTGTTTTGTTTTTTGCAGTGTACGCACCGTGTTATATTTAAGACAGGATTTCAAAGTTAAATTACACTTTTATCGTATCTTTTTTTTATTATTAAATTATAAGGTGAAAGTGCAGAATATTTTACAAGCCCCATTCCCATGTTAAGAATGGCTTTCTAAATAATAACGTTGTTCTTTCAGCATAATTCGTATACTACACAAGTACCAAAAATTTTAACGTTCCGAATGTGTGCGTTTTTTTTCCAGACTTTACATTTACGAAAACATAGCTATATATATATATATATATATATATATATATATATATATATATATATATGATACTCATTTATCGATTAGATTAGATTAATAATAAACAAAAACTGCAAATTGTTTAGAATGAGTGCGTTTTTATTTCAATTTTTCTGATAGAACTTTCATACACAAGACATTATGACAACACAAAATACAGGTTTATTTCTAAAAACAATTATACCTAATCAGATGAAATATCTCTTGTGTTTAATATTTTACATCTATGATAAAAATAAATGGACTCAGTTACACATGACACTTCGCTTACAGTACAATATATTTTCTTTGAAAATAATTTTCATAACAACAACAACAACAACAAACATGTATTTACCTTCGAATCCTCGCCTGAGCAAAGACCGCCAAAATAATCAGATTACCGTCTGCCACTTATTACAATCAAAACACTATTTCAACAAATGAAGGGTTGACAAGAAAGCAATCATTCAAACATAAACAAAAGTGCTGTTGCCCATTATTTTGAAAGGAAATTATATAAAATTTTATTTTGCTCAAAAATCAAATAAACTTTATAAAGTTTACGTTCATCAACTCCGTATTTATACAAACGCCAATCGACTTTATAATATTTTAAGTATATTCAAATTATTTTGACTATTTCTTTAAATTAATACCTGTTTCCTTGATAAGTCTTTTCTCCAAATAACTTCTCTTAATTACATAGCTTCTCCCCTTTTCTTTAAACAGTTCCTTGTTTCCTTTTTGTAAAGATAAGAATTTCATACGTTAACTTAATTATACGATGACATTTTTATCTTTTTTATTCTAACATCGATTAGACGTATGTTTGCGTTTTTTCTTTATTTTTAAAGAAATAAGCATTTAAGACATTAATTTCAATATGCGAAGTATCTTTTTTTTTATTATTCTTTAACCGATTAGATAAATAAATATCAAAGAAAAATTCGGTGTGTTTGCAGTGTACGAACCGTGTTAATTTTCAGATAGGATTTAAAAGTTAAATTTCAATTTTATGGTGCTATTTTCATTAAATTGTTAGGTGAAAGTATAGAACAGTAAACAATTCCTCTCCCCATGTTAAGAATGGCTTTCCAAAGAATAACTTTATTCCTCAGCATACTTCGTACACTACACAATTACTAAAAATTATTACGTTTCCAAATGCGTGCGTTTTCTTTTATTTTTAAAAGGAGGGGAGGGTTATGTAAGGTTGTAAAATTTTTTAGGCCTGGCCTGTCTATATAAACATAAATTTGATGGCCTTCTAATCGAACTTAAAGAAATTTAAAAATTTTAAGGTGGGCGCTTGAAATTTACCGTTCCCAGTGAAGCAACCCTTTAATTTAAACCCACGAGCCTCTGTTCACCGAGCTTTTACGCTTTCCCGGCTTATAATACATTTTTTAAAATTTTTTATTTATTTATTTATTTTTTAATACGGATATATATATGTGTATGCGTATATATGTGTATATATATATTCTCTATTTTCTTTATTTTATACGAGTCCCCTTACCCCTCAACCCCATTTCCTGCTATTTTAACCCCCCTCCAACCTGTCTGTATCCTTTTCTTTTACGCACCCCTAATAATTTAATAATAACAATACTTACATTATTATTATTGGTAATGATTGTGGTGATGTTTGGAGGTGGTGGTAGAAGCATTATCATTATTATTAATGCAGTGTTTTTTACGCTATTACTATTGTTATTATTATTACTGTTTTTATCATCATGATTATAATTATAATCTTCATTATAATTGATATCATTATTATCACTCCCGTAACTGCTACCATAATTGCTACTATTATCTCCATCTTCACTGACACAACCTTATTTTCCACTGTTCTAAAATAAAACTGGACTCAAACCAAATACAGGGAATTTACTTATGTGCATACATTTTGATATGATTTCGACCCTTATGTTCAATAAATCATTGTGAAAGTGTTGCCCTATCGCGGGTATTTCTTCTAGACATGACAATGAAACGCTGCTGCCATAACAGTAAGCAATATTACCCCAGGACATATAATAAGTTCTTACCCTCCCTTGCTTCTCTTCCATTCATCCTTGCAAAAATACTAAAATAACACAATGATTCTAAGTACTTCTACTTGTTAGATGTAATTTTTCTTCTTCTACAACAATAATTTTATACTCAAAGATTTCTATGTTTTGTTCTTATTTCATATGAGCATAACTAGCTGTCGTTGCCCAGGTGAAAAGTGGAAAATATTTCTGTAAAGACTTTGATCATTTTAATGTTCTTTATCTTTTCCCTTCTGCTTTCCCGTTTATCTACTTATATCCACTCATCTACCCAACCTATTCCTCTCTATTTGGGCATACACACGCATGTACACAGATAAATCTTATTTATAGAATAGATTCCTTGGGAAATGAGTATGCATTTGCATTCCGAAGTAGTGCATAAGAACACTGAAGAACAAACCACTCGTGACGAAACTCAGCCCAGTTGACTCTCAAAGAATGAATAAATTTTCCATGAATTTTTGATATTTTAAAACGAATGCAACGCTGATTACGAATATATCATTTTCATGGGTGTTTGTTCTGTAGCTTCTGACTTTTAGCTAGGCATACAAACATACACACAGAAAATTGCTAATATATAATAGAATAGCACGGCCATGCGAATTGGGTCGCGGCAAGAAAAAAAAACTAAATCGAATAAGTTAAATCGTGTAACATCTTTAGATTAAAACATTTACTTTCCCTTTTTATAGCTGTCTCTTTATCTTTCGTTTTTTCCCCAACTTTCTCCCTTTTTCTCCACCTATTCTAGTTCTCTTTCTTGTTTTAATGTGTTGAAAGATAATAATATAATTTATTTACTATAGCTATCACTTTTAAATGAAACTATTATTCTAGATTTTAGATGTTATACATCCGAGGAAACGCTGATCTACAAAATATAAATGTTGTGAGCTTTTAGTTATTAGTTTTCTACTTCTATCTGAACATACAAATATATGCATATACAAACATACAAACGAATATATAACTGCCCTATATATTACAAATATACTCTCTAATTTTGTTTTTGGAGCGGACATCGTTTTCGACACCGCCGCGCTTACGGACGACGGGGCTGGATCGGACACGACGCATAGGAATAGGGAGTGGGTAGCAGCCTTGATAGCCAGACTCGACTGTGTGTAAAAAAACCGACAACGCTAATTGTTTCTTTGGTGACCATTTTGTTATTTTTTAATATTGTATGTTGTCACCTCTTTAGTGGTGTTTTCGTTTATTTTGGTTTTATAAAAGTCCAACCTCCCTTGTTTCCTCGCCACCTGAAAAGTCTTGTTTTTTGCCTTGTGTTCTTTTCGGTTGCCTTCCGCCTTTGAAGAATACAAACTGTACTCGGTGCCTTTGTAGCCCAACAAAAAGAAAGTCACATTTGTTGACCAATTTACTGTACCTCTCATTACTGTATCCCTTTATCGACATTGTTTTTGTTTTGTGTTGGGTGTAGGAATAGCGGGTAAATTTTCTTTACTTTTGTATTTTTTTTCTGTTTTTACTTTGCCCGTAATCCTTTGAGTAGGAATTCTATGTTTTCATTATTTCCTTTTTCCTTTCTTTCTTTCTTTCTTTCTTTTTGATTCACCCGTTTTATTTCTTCCTTATATTCTACTTTTTTCTTTCTTTTTCATCGCAGTTTTCTTTTCCTTCTTTTTCTGCTGTTTAGGTGCAGCTACACCATAATAAAGAAATTCGGAAAACGAAAAAGTCTATTTAAAAATTAAAAAAAAAAAAAAAAAACGGTAATTTTTTACGACGTGCCCCAGCGTATTATAAAAACCCCAACCTCCCCAAGTTAAAAACAGATTTCGGACTAAACACCCCAACCTCAAAAACCGTTCTTAACACGGGTAGGTTAGGGGATGTTTATTCTCAAAGCCGTTCGTAACATTGGGTGTTGGGGGGGGTTATACTACTCTGAGGCAGGTCGTAACAAATACCAAAAAAAAAAAAAAAAAATGGTATCTACTGACTTGTGTCAATTTCAACTAAAATCAATGATATTTACTTAATTAGCATGCAAGATGTACTTAAATATTACCATATTATTAAAAAGAAACACAAGCTTTTGATCTTTATTGTAAAAACCCCTCGCCATATTTCTTTGAGAACACGTGACATAACAAGGGAAGTAAATCAGCTATGCTAAAAACAAGCCAAGTAACTCACATTTTTGATTATCAACGCATAATTCATGAAAACACAATGGCAATAGTTACACACGACTTACCTCCTCTTGGAACACTCAGGTGTTCGTTTTTTTTTTTTTTTTTTTTATAGGCAAACATTTTATTTCCGCTGATTTTTGTCCAAAAAATGTTTGCTTAAATTATTTATTCTACTTTACCATTTTTCGTATTTTTTGATATGTTCATCACTGTAACATGACAACTAAGTAAAGACCATTGGCTTGCTTTAAAATGTAATACAGGGTGACAAAAAAAAACTGGGCCTCAACTCTAATTTAGGCCCCCGTTTCTTAGTGTTTTGTCCGAATGAAATGAAACTTTGTTCATAACTAGTTTATTATATTCAAAACATCACATAAAAACACTAGGATATTTGGCTTTTTTTTCTCCGTTCTACAGCATATGTTCTAGATGGCCTTCATTAAGCTTTTGATTTTTGGGGGTATGTATATTCGTAATGCCGTCAATTGATCTTCACTTGGCAAATTCCATTTTTTTAATGTTCACACTTTTGCACCGATTTCCCCGGTTAAAACCTAAATATAAAGTTTCGCATGGGTTCGAATACCCTATATATCAACTTCCATATCTGTAAACCAAAAACTGAGAGAGAAGTTTGGTATGCAAAGTTTTTTAAACAAATATATATACGCATACATAAATATATATAAAAAGAGGTTTGTGTTTGTTATAACCGTTGTATGTAAATATTACACAAGTATAAATCATGTATTATAAATTTCGAATTCATTAGCCTAGTTCAGTTTTTTTATCCTAGCCATTCTCACCACTTTTTTTTTTCATTTTTTTCTTTCTTTCCATTTTCGGTCGTTGCATCCTAATTTTTAAAATATTTTCGACATTGTATATTAGTAGATCAGATTTAATTTATTACAATCCATTAATTAATGCCGTTTTTTATAGTCTTTTTCTCTAAAATTTCTCACGTAGATTCTATGTTTTATGCTAGACCATTAAATGTCCTCCTTATTTTCTATTTTCTTTCTATTTTTCTTTCATTATATCTAATAAAATTCAATGCGTTTCATTCTTGTCCGTTATTAAATCTTCTTTTTTATTCATTTTATTTATTTTTTATTCCTTAATTGGAATTTTTTATTTTGAGATGACCATTTTTATGTTAATTTTATTTTTATTTTTTTTTTTTTTTAATTTTTTTTATTTCGGACTATTATTCGATTCGAAGTTCCTATCCGTCGCGGTTAACACCTGACGAAGGCCAGAGGAAGTTGGCCGAAACGTTGTGAACCAATAAAAACAAACAAACAAACAACAACTAATAAAGATGAGACTAATAGTCCGAAATAAAAAAAAATAAAATAAAATTAACAGTTTTAATTTATTCCAATCCATTAATTAATGTCGTTTTTTATATTCTTTTTCTCTAAAATTTCTCACGTAGATTCTATGTTTTATGCTAGACCATTAAATGTCCTCCTTATTCTCTATTTTCTTTCTATTTTTCTTTCATTATATCTAATAAAATTCAATGCGTTTCATTCTTGTCCGTTATTAAATCTTCTTTTTTATTCATTTTATTTATTTTTTATTCCTTAATTGGAATTTTTTATTTTGAGATGACCATTTTTATGTTAATTTTATTTTTATTTTTTATTTTTTTTATTTTTTTTATTTCGGACTATTATTCGATTCGAAGTTCCTATCCGTCGCGGTTAATACCTGACGAAGGCCAGAGGAAGTTGGCCGAAACGTTGTGAACCAATAAAAACAAAATAAACGACAACTAATAAAGATGAGACTAATAGTCCGAAATAAAAAAAAAATAAAATAAAATTAACAGTTTTAATTTATTCCAATCCATTAATTAATGTCGTTTTTTATATTCTTTTTCTCTAAAATTTCTCACGTAGATTCTATGTTTTATGCTAGACCATTAAATGTCCTCCTTATTTTCTATTTTCTTTCTATTTTTCTTTCATTATATCTAATAAAATTCAATGCGTTTCATTCTTGTCCGTTATTAAATCTTCTTTTTTATTCATTTTATTTATTTTTTCGTTTGTTTGTTTTATCTTAATTATTTTTTTTACTTACATTTTACTTTTCTTTTTCTTAGAAATGAGATCGTTTTCATTCAATTTTTTGAAGTTCCTTCTTTTTCTTGTTAGTTCGTTTTATCTTACTCTTTCCCTCTTTCTTTCTTTCCTTCTTTCTTTTTTCGTACTATTCTTAATTATTTTTTTCTTTTTACTTCTTTCTTTTTTCGTCTTCATTAATTCGTTTTTTATTCGTTTATTTTTTCTATATTTCTTTTTTTTTTCTTTTTTTCGTACTATTCTTAATTATTTCTTTTTTTTACATCGATCCTTTTATTTATTTTTCACTCCTTTCTTTTTTGTCTTTTTCATTTGTTCGTTTTCTTTTTGTTTTTTTTCTATAGTTCTTTCTATCTTTCTTTCTCTCTTTCTTTGTTTATTTTCTCTCTTTTTCTTTCTTGTAAATCCGATTATATTCTTACGATAGTCTATTAATTTTTTATCATAGTCTATTTATTTTTATCATAGTCTATCTATATTTATAATAGTCTATTTATTCTTTATCATAGTCTATTTATTGTTTATCATAATCTATGATTTTCATCATAGTCTATCCATTTTTATCATAGTTTACTTATTTTTTATCATAGTCTATTTATTTTTTATCATAGTCTACCTATTTTTATCATAATCCATTTATTTTATTGATCATAGTGGTTTAATCATTTTATCATATTCTATTTATTTTTTATCGTAGTCTATTTATTTTTTATCATAGTCTATTTATTTTTTATCATAGTCTATTTATTTTTTATCATAGTCTATTTATTTTTTATCATAGTCTATTTATTTTATTTATCATAGTCTATTTATTTTATTTATCATAGTCTATTTAATTTTTTATCATAGTCTATTTATTTTTTATCGTAGTCTATTTATTTTTATCATAGTCTATTTATTTTTTATCATAGTCTATTTATTTTTTATCATAGTCTATTTATTTTATTTATCATAGTCTATTTTATTTATCATAGTCTATTTATTTTATTTATCATAGTCTATTTATTTTTTACATAGTCTATTTATTTTATTTATCATAGTCTATTTATTTTTTTATCATAGTCTATTTATTTTTATCATAGTCTATTTATTTTATTTATCATAGTCTATTTATTTTTTATCATAGTCTATTTATTTTATTTATCATAGGATATTTATACTTTTATCATAGTTTATTTATTTTTTATCCTAGTGTATTTATTTTTCTCATAGTTTATCTATTTTTGTCATATTCTATTTATTTTATTTATCATAGTCTATTTATTTTTTATCATAGTCTATTTATTTTATTTATCATAGTCTATTTATTTTTTTATCATAGTCTATTTATTTTTATCATAGTCTATTTATTTTATTTATCATAGTCTATTTATTTTTTATCATAGTCTATTTATTTTATTTATCATAGGATATTTATACTTTTATCATAGTTTATTTATTTTTTATCCTAGTGTATTTATTTTTATCATAGTTTATCTATTTTTGTCATATTCTATTTATTTTATTTATCATAGTCTATTTATTTTTTTTATCATAGTCTATTATTTTTATCGTAGTCTATCTTTTTTATCATAGTCTATTTATTTTTTATCATAGTCTATTTATTTTATTTATCATAGTCTATTTATTTTTTTATCATAGCATATTTATTTTTTTATCATAGGATATTTATACTTTTATTATAGTTTATTTATTTTTTATCCTAGTCTATTTATTTTTATCATAGTCTATCTATTTTTGTCATAGTCTATTTATTTTATTTATCATAGTCTATTCATTTTTATCATAGTCTATTATTTTTTATCGTAGTCTATTTATTTTTATCATAGTCTATCTATTTTTGTCATAGTCTATTTATTTTATTTATCATAGTCTATTCATTTTTATCATAGTCTATTATTTTTTATCGTAGTCTATCTATTTTTATCATAGTCTATTTATTTTTATCATAATCTATTTATTTTTTTATCATATTGTATTTACTGTTTTATCATATTTTTATCATAGTCTATTGTTTTTCATAGTCTACTTATATTTTATTTATAATTTTTTTTTATAAAAAAATAGATTACGGGAGTCCCATCACTTATAATCGAAACCGAAATCTTAACTTTTGAAGAATTATTGGTAAAATTATTTATAAAAATAAATAATGACTTAAAATTATTATTATTATTATTATTATTATTATTATTATTATTATTATTATTATTATCATTATTATTATTATTATTATTATCAAAATTATTTATAAAAATAAATAAATGTTATTAGCTATAATCGAAATTGAAACCAAATTCTTGGTCAAGTTATTTATTAAAAATAGATGAGTTAAGTGCCATCAACTATAATCGAAACCGAAAATAAAACTCATTAAGGATTCTTGGTAAAATTATTTATTACAAGGATAGAAGTCCATAAATAGATGACAGTCACTCGGATGTAAGCGTGACACACGAAATAAATAACGCACCCGCTATTCTATTTATATAGAGATGATTGAAAATGGTCGAATCACCATGGAAGGGAACATGACATTATTTGTTTTTTGGGGGGGTTTTCTCGTTTAGTTTCTCTCTCTCTCTCTCTCTTTCTCCCTCTCTCTCTCTTTCTCCCTCTCTCTCTTTCTCTCTCTGTATCTATCTATCTATCTCTCAGAATCACCTATATAGAGATAGGAACAGAAATTGAGGGTAGAAATCCCGCTATAGTAACACTGTAAAAAATATAATGATTTATGGAAAAACCATTTACTTTGGCCTCAAGAATTCAACAGCAACTACAAATCGGTATAGGATCGTTTATAAGACGATGCAAACGTTGTTTTTTTTTTAATTTAAGTACAGTCTTATCATACGCACCGGAAAATTAGCATAAAATAAAAAGCATTAAGTGTTGCTTAGATTATATACAGCAAACAAAAGCGTCAGTCAAAAAAAAAAAAAGAAAAAAAAAAGGGAAATATACTCTGCTTAGAGAAATGGTTATGAGCGTTATATTAGGAAAGTAGCAGGGGGTGCGGCTTTGCCCGGTTGTAAAATACGCTTAAATATGAGATTTTAATTTGTCCAGATTTCGGATATATTATTATAGAATCGGGATTTAACAGTAAAAAAAAATTTTTAAAATAGGTACCATCAGCTATAATCCATACCGAAAGCAAAACTGCAGCATTTAAAGCTGGTGACGTTACCACTCTACCAACGTAACACATATATGAACTAATTAAAAATAAACTAAGATGAGTGTACAAAATGTATAACGATTATTTCAAATTTGACCCTTTTGACCCATTTAAAACTATTTGAACCGGCTAAAGTCAACCGGCTAAAGTCCCATAAAAGAACAGTCCGTAGAAAATCCAATCATGTGAGGCCCCTAGTTCCGCTCTGCGACTTTTAGTTTTAGAAGAGATAGAGCGTGAAAATATGGAGACAGACAGACTGAAAAACAGACAGACATAGTGTTTTTTCTATATTACTAGCCGGGGTGCCCGGTGTTGCCCGGTGTTGCCCGGGTGTTTGGAGGTGAACGTTGAGCGAAAAAAAAAAGTGGTTGTAGGCATGCAGAAAAGAACGTGAAAAAAAACCCCGGAAGTGGCGAAGGTTAAAATTAAGGCTAGTCAATTGAAAAGAGGGGATGACTTTCGAAAATATCGGCGAAAAAAGCGACTCCACCTTGTAGAAAAGTGCCCAGTTGAGAGTAAAGGAATTAATGTTTTTAGTCAATTTCTCGCTATTTGTTATCCGCTCCTTGAAAATCCGTCGCCTTTGTCGAAAGTTTTACGCACCCTTACATACATACTGTTGTGGAGACGCCCACTAATTAGCATACGTGGGTGAACAAGATATAGATAAAGGTATCAGGTCAGCAAGACGGGGGAGCTGTGTTCGAACGCCGGATAGGCAAGACGCATGTGCCGGTTGCTCCAGGAAAGACTTTAACACGCTCTCTGTCGGACAATTTTCCAACTGCAATACAACTGCAACTTTGTAAATATGTATTATCTTTTTGTCTTAATATATTTGTTTTACCTGTACTTTCTGCGTTCGTGTTGTTATTGATACAGACACAACACATACATACATACATACATACATACATACATACATTTAAACATACAGGTGAGATTTACAGTGTAGACAAGACTCGGTGTCCGGCGTTGCCCGGGTGCTTGGAGGAAAGTGTTGAGCAAAAAAAATAAAAATAAAAATAAATAAATAAGTGATAGTAAGCAGGCAGGCAGGCAGGCTCGAACCCATACCGCAAAGGAGCAAAAGAACGTGAAAAAAAAGAAAAAAAAACGTGACGTCTTTGCTATTGCTCCCATCGCCAGACATGTGACGTAGGTTTAAATTAAGGCTAGTCAATCGAAAAGAGGGAATTACTTTCGAAAATATCGGCGAAAAAAGCGATCCTTCCCTATAAAGAAAAGTGCTCAGTTGAGGGTGAAGGAATAAATATTTTTAGCCAATTTTTCAATATTTGTCGTCCGACGATGCCTAGCTTCAAAAGGATTTCAATATCGTGAATATCCGTCGCCCCTGTCGAAAGTTTTAGACATACATACATACATACATACATACATACATACATACATACATTTAAAGTGACAGGTGAGATTTATATTATAGATTAGTTAATTTTCTGAATTTTTGAGATAAGGATTGGTTATTCGTAGCATTTGGATTCATCGGACTTTTGTTCTCATCTCGAGTATCATTTTCACAATTTTTCGGTGCTGTAACCTCCGACCTTCTTCAGGTGTATCTTGTCGAATTCGAAAATGTTCGCAAGGACCCTTTGCGCAGTGGTTAGAGAACTTGTCAAAATCAATTGTAAAAGTTATATTCTCTTGAAGGTGAAAAGTTCAATCTCCACTTTGAGCGACTGAAAAATACAATTGCGAAATACTTTGGACCTCTATCCAGTCATGGCTGACGGATCAAGAACATGCTACCTTCGTGAATTAAATAAAGAGTTCCGTTCGAAATTCTATCCAAATTACCGAGTTCGGCAGTAACGTTCCCAAGTTTTACAAGATATATCTGAGGAAAGTTGGCGATTACATCGATCGAAACGTTATTAAAATGGCACTCAAGATGAGAACAGTAGTCTGATGAATTCAAATAATCCGAATGGCATATACTATTTAAATACATGGTTTACACGGAAGTGACGATATGAACAAATTGTACACCAAATGAAGATTATAAACTAAAAAGAGGTAACAAGTAATCTGCTTAAAGAAAAGCGTATGAGGGCTCTATCAGGAAAAGTAAACATTATTTAAACAATCGATTACAATAATTTTTATAGGCTGCTCACAAGTACTAAAAAATGTGAGAAACAAGATGACAAATTGCCGATTTCAGTCATTTTTTCTCTTTCTCTGACTACCTATCTTTGTCTCTCTGTGTCTTTATTTCGTACTCGTTTTTTTTCTTTCTATGTCTTCTTCTTTATAGCTCTCTGTCTCTCCCTCTCATAATATTTTTCTCCTTCTTTCTCTATTTATCTTCTCTCTCTGTATTTATCTTCCTTTTCCTCTATCTATTTATTTATCTCCCTTTTACGCTATCCATCAATCTTCCTTTTCTTCTTACTCTCTCTGTCTCTGTCTCTCTCTGTCTCTCTCTCGTCCCTTCTTTCCACTCAGCTGTTTCTTTCCGGCGTGCTCCACCCAACTAACTAACCAAAGATTAATCGTGAGCCGTTTCACCCTTTTGTGCATCTATTGAACGAAGCCCTCACCCTGGCGCTCGCACCCACCATTTTCCTCCTCTTCCGAAGTCTCATTTCACCCACCGCCCCTGATCGGTCGCAACCTTCCCTGCCGTCATTACTATTATCGGACCCTGATAACAACATCAAGGAAAGCCGCTGTTTCGAATTACAAGTGATTTTGGAACGTGATTCTACATTTATTTTAAAACTTGAACCAATCGGCCCCCAAACTCGCAACTATCAACCGCCGTACCCGACCACTGCCCGCTCATTATCTCTGATTTTCCCCTCGCTCTTAAGTACAAAAAAACAACACTTTTCTTTCTTTGTGTGTGTGTGTGTGTGTGTGTGTGTGTGTGTGTGTGTTTCGGATGCGTCTACGAATCTTAAAGGAAGACTCTGTCTGCCTACGTTTCACCTGAGTCTAGATGCAATCCTCCAGATGTAATTCTTCGGTACCTGAATGTATGTGCAATCCACCGTCCCGATACAATCCTGCAATATAAGACTCCAGATACCATCATCTTGTACTAGACTACAGATGAAAAGATTCAGTTCCAGATTAAAGATACATTTTTTCAGTAGCTGACTCCAGATGCAACATTCCAGTATCTGACTCTAACTGAAGGTTGCATCTGGAGTCAGCTACTGAAAAAAATGTATCTGTAATCTGGAACTGAATCATTACATCTGTAGTCTAGTACAAAATTATGGTATCTGGAGTCTTATACAGAAGGATTGTATTGGGAGTTAGGGACAGAAGGATTTCACATTGAGTCAGGTAGTGGAGGATTGCATCTGGATTCAGGTAGTGGATGATTGCATCAGGATTCAGTATCTGACTCTAACTGGATTTTTTTTAATTACATTTTCACCCCAAACAAGGCACATTGCCACTTTGGTGTAGGAGGCTACTATCAGGGGAAACATCTACTGGGGTACTATGTAGGGATTAGGGCAGCGAGATGTTGGTTCACGTTGCACTTGAACTTATGCATGTCAGTACAGTTGGGGAAGCAGTGACCTGGAATGGAATTCCAAAGTCTAGCAGTTCTGGGGAAGAAACTACTGGAGTAGAAAGATCTTTTACATCTAGGGATCTCTACAGTGTGGGGGTGGGATTTTGCAGCTTGTCGGGTCTGTCGAAGGTGTTCACGTCGTGGGGGCACAAGTGCTTGCAGTTCTTCAGAGCATTCACCATTATAATACTTGTAGAACAGGCAGAGGGATGCAACGTTTCGACGATGGGACAGAGGTTGAAGTTTAGATGCCAGTTTAGGGCCTATCAGATTTGCGACTCTCTTTTGAACCCTGTCAAGGAGCGAGAGACTAGTAGCCGATGCACCGGCCCAAATATGACAGCAAAACTCCATACATGGGCGAATAGTGGCCTTATAGAGGTACAGGATACTTTCGGGTGTTAGAAGTTTTCTAGCACGGTAGAGAGAGCCCACCTTCCTTGCAGCGGCCCTGGCAATGCCCTCGATGTAATTGCCCACTACAAGACTCTATAGTAGATACAATATTGCTGCTAATTATGTTGAATATGATTAGATTCACCCCTCCTCCAATTTTAATACCGGGGACCATAACCCCTAACCCATTCCCTCTGCACTGCTGTCGTGACTTCATATGCAATCGTCTACATATAATATTCAGATCCGGCATAGGAAGAAATACCGCTGCCACACAAAGTACTGTTTACTATATGCTAGCCAGCGGCATTTACCCTCGGCAGGTTGAACCAGTATCCTCCGAAAGAGGAAGTATCAAAAAAATATTAAATCCATAAGCAATCCTCAGTCGCATGTATATCCCAGTTAGGGGATATGACGACGTTAGGTTTTTTTTTTTTTTTTTTTTTATACATGGGTGTCACCACTTATCAAGGCCCAGAGGCCACTCGAGGATAAGGGTTAATAGGTATACATTAGTCATTGTGATTTTAGCATAGTGAACAGTGGGAATTTTGTAACTTGGATTACTTAGGGGGACAATTCAATTAGAACTTGTTCACATTGGACTTTTTCTTTTTTTTTTTTCATAGGTATCAACACATTATCAAGGCCAAGAGGCCACTCAAGGATAAGGGTTAAAGAGTGTACAGTAGAAATTGGACAATATAGTAATCATTAGTAATGAAAAGGTTTTTGCAGTTCTTGCATGGAGTTGTCTACATACAGTGTCTTGTATTTCGAAATGGTTACCCAACCAGTACTGACCAAACACAACGTCGCTTAACTTTAGTGGTCGTACAAGAATCGATGTGTCAATGTGATTACGCCGTACTCTTTACTGTATTACTCCTTAAAAAAGCAGTAAACACTCTGCTTTCATCTTTGGAGTGATATTTTTTTCTCTTTCTCTATAACCCATTTCGTACCGAAGGTACGTTGCTCTTTTCTTTAACCGCTATCGCAGTTTCTGCGTAGATTGCTCGATTGAGCTCCAGATCTAGGTCATTAGTGCCCTGGTTATTAGTGTTCCGGGTATACCTGTCATAAGTCTTATGTGTTCCTTTTCATGTGTGCACCAGTAATATATTTGCAAACACTGAAAAAGTTTAAGCCCTAAACGAAGATTAAAAAGAACAGTTTCTCGATAAAATCTCGGAAGCAAATTAGATTTTTTAAAAGCCATTGCTCATAACTTGAAGTATTAAACATCTTTTATTATTTAGTAATGTCATCTTACATACAACTCTAACAGATACCGTTTTTCATTTTGACATTAATATAATATTGATTATTATTCATTTTGACGTTTATATAATATTGATTATTATTCATTTTGACATTAATATAATATTGATTATTATTCATTTTGACATTCATATACTATTGATTATTATTCATTTTGACGTTAATATAATATTGATTATTACTCATTTTGACATTAATACAAAATTGATTATTAATCATTTTGACGTTAATATAATATTGATTATTATTCATTTTGACATTAATATAATATTGATTATTATTCATTTTGACGTTAATATAATATTGATTATTATTCATTTTGACATTAATATAATATTGATTATTATTTATTTTGACATTAATATAAAATTGATTATTAATCATTTTGACGTTAATATAATATTGATTATTATTCATTTTGACGTTAATATAATATTGATTATTATTGATTTTGACATTAAGATAATATTGATTATTATTCATTTTGACATTAATATAATATTGATTATTACTAATTTTGACATTAATATAATATTGATTATTATTCATTTTGACGTTAATGTAATATTGACTATTATTCATTCTGATCTTAATATAATATTGATTATTATTCATTTTGACGTAAATATAATATTGATTATTATTCATTTTGAACTAATATAATATTGATTATTATTCATTTTGACGTTAATATAATATTGATTATTATTCATTTTGACATTAATATAATATTGATTATTATTCATTTTGACATTCATATACTATTGATTATTATTCATTTTGACGTTAATATAATATTGATTATTATTCATTTTGACATTAATATAAAATTGATTATTAATCATTTTGACGTTAATATAATATTGATTATTATTCATTTTGACGTTAATATAATATTGATTATTATTCATTTTGACATTAATATAATATTGATTATTATTCATTTTGACATTAATATAATATTGATTATTACTCATTTTGACATTAATATAATATTGATTATTATTCATTTTGACGTTAATATAATATTGATCATTATCCATTTTGACATTAATATAATATTGATTATTATTCATTCTGACATTAATATAATATTGATTATTATTCATTTTGACGTTAATATAATATTAATTATTATTCATTTTGACATTAATATAATATTGATTATTATTCATTTTGACGTTAATATAATATTGATTATTATTAATTTTGACATTAATATAATATTGATTATTATTGATTTTGACGTTAATATAATATTGATTATTATTCATTTTGACATTAATATAATATTGATTATTATTCATTTTGACATTAATATAATATTGATTATTATTCATTTTGACGTTAATATCATATTGATTATTATTCATTTTGACATTAATATAATATTGATTATTATTCATTTTGACGTTAATATAATATTGATTATTATTCATTTTGACATCAATATAATATTGATTATTATTCATTTTGACATTAATATAATATTGATCATTATTCATTTTGACATTAATATAATATTGATTATTATTAATTCTGACATTAATATAATATTGATTATTATTCATTTTGACGTTAATATAATATTGATTATTATTCATTTTGACATTAATATAATATTGATTATTATTCATTTTGACGTTAATATAATATTGATTATTATTCATTCTGACATTAATATAATATTGATTATTATTCATTCTGACATTAATATAATATTGATTATTATTCATTTTGACATTAATATAATATTGATTATTATTCATTTTGACGTTAATACAATATTGATTATTATTCATTTTGACGTTAATATAATATTGATTATTATTCATTTTGACGTTAATATAATATTGATCATTATTCATTTTGATATTAATATACTATTGATTATTATTCATTTTGACGTTAATATAATATTGATTATTATTCATTTTGACGTTAATATAATATTGATTATTATTCATTTTGACATTAATATAATATTGATTATTATTCATTTTGACATTAATATAATATTGATTATTATTCATTTTGACGTTAATATAATATTGATCATTATTCATTTTGACATTAATATAAAATTGATTATTAATCATTTTGACGTTTATATAATATTGATTATTATTCATTTTGACGTTTATATAATATTGATTATTATTCATTTTGACATTAATATAATATTGATTATTATTCATTTTGACGTTAATATAATATTGATTATTACTCATTTTGACATTAATATAATATTGATTATTATTCATTTTGACGTTAATATAATATTGATTATTATTCATTATGACATTCATATAATATTGATTATTATTCATTTTGACATTAATAGTATATTGATTATTACTCATTTTGACATTAATATAATATTGATTATTATTCATTTTGACGTTAATATAATATTGATCATTATTCATTTTGACATTAATATAATATTGATTATTATTCATTTTGACATTAATATAATATTTATTATTATTCATTTTGACGTTAATATAATATTGATTATTATTCATTTTGACATTAATATAATATTGATTATTATTCATTTTGACGTTAATATAATATTGATTATTATTCATTTTGACATTAATATAATATTGATTATTATTCATTTTGACGTTAATATAATATTGATTATTATTCATTTTGACATTAATATAATATTGATTATTATTCATTTTGACATTAATATAATATTGATTATTATTCATTTTGACGTTAATATAATATTGATTATTATTCATTTTGACATTAATATAATATTGATTATTATTCATTTTGACGTTAATATAATATTGATTATTATTCATTTTGACATTAATATAATATTGATTATTATTCATTTTGACATTAATATAATATTGATCATTATTCATTTTGACGTTAATATAATATTGATTATTATTCATTTTGACATTAATATAATATTGATTATTATTCATTTTGACGTTAATATAATATTGATTATTATTCATTTTGACATTAATATAATATTGATTATTATTCATTTTGACATTAATATAATATTGATTATTATTCATTTTGACGTTAATATAATATTGATTATTATTAATTTTGACATTAATATAATATTGATTATTATTCATTTTGACGTTAATATAATATTGATTATTATTCATTTTGACGTTAATATAATATTGATTATTATTCATTTTGACGTTCATATAATATTGATCGTTATTCATTTTTAAATAATATACTATTGATTATTATTCATTTTGACGTTAATATAATATTGATTATTATTCATTTTGACATTAATATAAAATTGATTATTAATCATTTTGACGCTAATATAATATTGATTATTATTCATTTTGACGTTAATATAATATTGATTATTATTCATTTTGACATTAATATAATATTGATTATTATTCATTGTGACGTTAATATACTATTGATTATTATTCATTTTGACGTTAATATAATATTGATTATTATTCATTTTGACGTTAATATAATATTGATTATTAATAATTTTGACGTTAATATAATATTGATTATTATTCATTTTGACATTAATATAATATTGATTATTATTCATTTTTACATAATATAATATTGATTATTATTCATTTTGGCATTAATATATTAATTATTATTCATTTTGACGTTAATATAATATTGATTATTATTCACTTTGACGTTAATATAATATTGATTATTATTCATTTTGATATTAATATAATATTGATTATTATTCATTTTGACATTAATATAATATTGATTATTATTCATTTTGACATTAATATAATATTGATTATTATTAATTTTGACGTTAATATAATATTGATTATTATTTATTTTGACATTAATATAATATTGATTATTATTCATTTTGTATATTAATACACAATTGATTATTATTTATTTTGACATTAATATAATATTGATTATTATTCATTTTGATAAAGATATAATATTGATTATTATTTATTTTGACATTAATATAATATTGATTATTATTCATTTTGACATTAATATAATATTGATTATTATTCATTTTGACATTAATATAATATTGATTATTACTCATTTTGTACATTAATATAATATTGATTATTATTCATTTTGACGTTAATATAATATTGATTATTATTCATTCTGACATTAATATAATATTGATTATTATTCATTTTGACGTTAATATAATATTGATTATTATTCATTTTGACATTAATATAATATTGATTATTATTCATTTTGACGTTAATATAATATTGATTATTATTCATTTTGACGTTAATATAATATTGATTATTATTCATTCTGACATTAATATAATATTGATTATTATTCATTTTGACATTAATATAATATTGATTATTATTCATTTTGACATTCATATACTATTGATTATTATTCATTTTGACGTTAATATAATATTGATTATTATTCATTTTGACATTAATATAAAATTGATTATTAATAATTTTGACGTTAATATAATATTGATTATTATTCATTTTGACGTTAATATAATATTGATTATTATTCATTTTGACATTAATATAATATTGATTATTATTCATTTTGACATTAATATAATATTGATTATAACTCATTTTGACATTAATATAATATTGATGATTATTCATTTTGACGTTAATATAATATTGATCATTATTCATTTTGACATTAATATAATATTGATTATTATTCATTTTGACATTAATATAATATTGATTATTATTCATTTTGACGTTAATATAATATTGATCATTATTCATTTTGATATTAATATACTATTGATTATTATTCATTTTGACGTTAATATAATATTGATTATTATTCATTTTGACGTTAATATAATATTGATTATTATTCATTTTGACATTAATATAATATTGATTATTATTCATTTTGACATTAATATAATATTGATTATTATTCATTTTGACGTTAATATAATATTGATCATTATTCATTTTGACATTAATATAAAATTGATTATTAATCATTTTGACGTTTATATAATATTGATTATTATTCATTTTGACGTTTATATAATATTGATTATTATTCATTTTGACATTAATATAATATTGATTATTATTCATTTTGACGTTAATATAATATTGATTATTACTCATTTTGACATTAATATAATATTGATTATTATTCATTTTGACGTTAATATAATATTGATTATTATTCATTATGACATTCATATAATATTGATTATTATTCATTTTGACATTAATAGTATATTGATTATTACTCATTTTGACATTAATATAATATTGATTATTATTCATTTTGACGTTAATATAATATTGATCATTATTCATTTTGACATTAATATAATATTGATTATTATTCATTTTGACATTAATATAATATTTATTATTATTCATTTTGACGTTAATATAATATTGATTATTATTCATTTTGACATTAATATAATATTGATTATTATTCATTTTGACGTTAATATAATATTGATTATTATTCATTTTGACATTAATATAATATTGATTATTATTCATTTTGACGTTAATATAATATTGATTATTATTCATTTTGACATTAATATAATATTGATTATTATTCATTTTGACATTAATATAATATTGATTATTATTCATTTTGACGTTAATATAATATTGATTATTATTCATTTTGACATTAATATAATATTGATTATTATTCATTTTGACGTTAATATAATATTGATTATTATTCATTTTGACATTAATATAATATTGATTATTATTCATTTTGACATTAATATAATATTGATCATTATTCATTTTGACGTTAATATAATATTGATTATTATTCATTTTGACATTAATATAATATTGATTATTATTCATTTTGACGTTAATATAATATTGATTATTATTCATTTTGACATTAATATAATATTGATTATTATTCATTTTGACATTAATATAATATTGATTATTATTCATTTTGACGTTAATATAATATTGATTATTATTAATTTTGACATTAATATAATATTGATTATTATTCATTTTGACGTTAATATAATATTGATTATTATTCATTTTGACGTTAATATAATATTGATTATTATTCATTTTGACGTTCATATAATATTGATCGTTATTCATTTTTAAATTAATATACTATTGATTATTATTCATTTTGACGTTAATATAATATTGATTATTATTCATTTTGACATTAATATAAAATTGATTATTAATCATTTTGACGCTAATATAATATTGATTATTATTCATTTTGACGTTAATATAATATTGATTATTATTCATTTTGACATTAATATAATATTGATTATTATTCATTGTGACGTTAATATACTATTGATTATTATTCATTTTGACGTTAATATAATATTGATTATTATTCATTTTGACGTTAATATAATATTGATTATTAATAATTTTGACGTTAATATAATATTGATTATTATTCATTTTGACATTAATATAATATTGATTATTATTCATTTTTACATAATATAATATTGATTATTATTCATTTTGGCATTAATATATTAATTATTATTCATTTTGACGTTAATATAATATTGATTATTATTCACTTTGACGTTAATATAATATTGATTATTATTCATTTTGATATTAATATAATATTGATTATTATTCATTTTGACATTAATATAATATTGATTATTATTCATTTTGACATTAATATAATATTGATTATTATTAATTTTGACGTTAATATAATATTGATTATTATTTATTTTGACATTAATATAATATTGATTATTATTCATTTTGTATATTAATACACAATTGATTATTATTTATTTTGACATTAATATAATATTGATTATTATTCATTTTGATAAAGATATAATATTGATTATTATTTATTTTGACATTAATATAATATTGATTATTATTCATTTTGACATTAATATAATATTGATTATTATTCATTTTGACATTAATATAATATTGATTATTACTCATTTTGTACATTAATATAATATTGATTATTATTCATTTTGACGTTAATATAATATTGATTATTATTCATTCTGACATTAATATAATATTGATTATTATTCATTTTGACGTTAATATAATATTGATTATTATTCATTTTGACATTAATATAATATTGATTATTATTCATTTTGACGTTAATATAATATTGATTATTATTCATTTTGACGTTAATATAATATTGATTATTATTCATTCTGACATTAATATAATATTGATTATTATTCATTTTGACATTAATATAATATTGATTATTATTCATTTTGACATTCATATACTATTGATTATTATTCATTTTGACGTTAATATAATATTGATTATTATTCATTTTGACATTAATATAAAATTGATTATTAATCATTTTGACGTTAATATAATATTGATTATTATTCATTTTGACGTTAATATAATATTGATTATTATTCATTTTGACATTAATATAATATTGATTATTATTCATTTTGACATTAATATAATATTGATTATAACTCATTTTGACATTAATATAATATTGATTATTATTCATTTTGACGTTAATATAATATTGATCATTATTCATTTTGACATTAATATAATATTGATTATTATTCATTTTGACATTAATATAATATTGATTATTATTCATTTTGACGTTAATATAATATTGATTATTATTCATTTTGACATTAATATAATATTGATTATTATTCATTTTGACGTTAATATAATATTGATTATTATTCATTTTGACATTAATATAATATTGATTATTATTCATTTTGACGTTAATATAATATTGATTATTATTCATTTTGACATTAATATAATATTGATTATTATTCATTTTGACGTTAATATAATATTGATTATTATTCATTTTGACATTAATATAATATTGATTATTATTCATTTTGACGTTAATATAATATTGATTATTATTCATTTTGACATTAATATAATATTGATCATTATTCATTTTGACATTAATATAATATTGATTATTATTCATTTTGACATTAATATAATATTGATTATTACTCATTTTGACATTAATATAATATTGATTATTATTCATTTTGACGTTAATATAATATTGATTATTATTCATTTTGACATTAATATAATATTGATCATTATTCATTTTGACATTAATATAATATTGATTATTATTCATTCTGACATTAATATAATATTGATTATTACTCATTTTGACATTAATATAATATTGATTATTATTCATTTTGACGTTAATATAATATTGATTATTATTCATTTTGACATTAATATAATATTGATTATTATTCATTTTGACGTTAATATAATATTGATTATTATTCATTTTGACATTAATATAATATTGATTATTATTCATTTTGACATTAATATAATATTGATCATTATTCATTTTGACATTAATATAATATTGATTATTATTCATTTTGACATTAATATAATATTGATTATTATTCATTTTGACATTAATATAATATTGATCATTATTCATTTTGACATTAATATAATATTGATTATGATTCATTCTGACATTAATATAATATTGATTATTATTCATTTTGACATTAATATAATATTGATTATTATTCATTTTGACATTAATATAATAATGAATATTATTCATTTTGACGTTAATACAATATTGATTATTATTCATTTTGACGTTAATATAATATTGATTATTATTCATTTTGACGTTAATATAATATTGATCATTATTCATTTTGATATTAATATACTATTGATTATTATTCATTTTGACGTAAATATAATATTTATTATTATTCATTTTGACGTTAATATAATATTGATTATTATTCATTTTGACGTTAATATAATATTGATCGTTATTCATTTTTAAATTTATATACTATTGATTATTATTCATTTTGACGTTAATATAATATTGATTATTATTCATTTTGACATTAATATAAAATTGATTATTAATCATTTTGACGTTAATATAATATTGATTATTATTCATTTTGACGTTAATATAATATTGATTATTATTCATTTTGACATTAATATAATATTGATTATTATTAATTTTGACGTTAATATAATATTGATTATTATTCATTTTGACGTTAATATAATATTGATTATTATTCATTTTGACGTTAATATAATATTGATTATTAATAATTTTGACGTTAATATAATATTGATTATTATTCATTTTGACATTAATATAATATTGATTATTATTCATTTTTACATTAATAAAATATTGATTATTATTCATTTTGGCATTAATATATTAATTATTATTCATTTTGACGTTAATATAATATTGATTATTATTCACTTTGACGTTAATATAATATTGATTATTATTCATTTTGATATTAATATAATATTGATTATTATTAATTTTGACATTAATATAATATTGATTATTATTCATTTTGACATTAATATAATATTGATTATTATTCATTTTGACGTTAATATAATATTGATTATTATTCATTTTGACATTAATATAATATTGATTATTATTCATTTTGATATTAATACATTATTGATTATTATTTATTTTGACATTAATATAATATTGATTATTTTTCATTTTGATAAAGATATAATAATGATTATTATTTATTTTGACATTAATATAATATTGATTATCATTCATTTTGACATTAATATAATATTGATTATTATTCATTTTGACATTAATATAATATTGATTATTACTCATTTTGACATTAATATAATATTGATTATTATTCATTTTGACGTTAATATAATATTGATTATTATTCATTCTGACATTAATATAATATTGATTATTATTCATTTTGACGTTAATATTATATTGATTATTATTCATTTTGACATTAATATAATATTGATTATTATTCATTTTGACGTTAATATAATATTGATTATTATTCATTTTGACATTAATATAAAATTGATTATTATTCATTTTGACATTCATATACTATTGATTATTATTCATTTTGACGTTAATATAATATTGATTATTATTCATTTTGACATTAATATAAAATTGATTATTAATCATTTTGACGTTAATATAATATTGATTATTCATTTTGACGTTAATATAATATTGATTATTATTAATTTTGACATTAATATAATATTGATTATTATTCATTTTGACATTAATATAATATGGATTATTACTCATTTTGACATAAATATAATATTGATTATTATTCATTTTGACGTTAATATAATATTGATCATTATTCATTTTGACATTAATATAATATTGATTATTATTCATTTTGACATTAATATAATATTGATTATTATTTATTTTGACGTTAATATAATATTGATTATTATTCATTTTGACATTAATATAATATTGATTATTATTCATTTTGACGTTAATATAATATTGATTATTATTCATTTTGACATTAATATAATATTGATTATTATTCATTTTTACGTTAATATAATATTGATTATTATTCATTTTGACATTAATATAATATTGATTATTATTCATTTTGACATAAATATAATATTGATTATTATTCATTTTGACGTTAATATAATATTGATTATTATTCATTTTGACATTAATATAATATTGATTATTATTCATTTTGACGTTAATATAATATTGATTATTATTCATTTTGACATTAATATAATATTGATTATTATTCATTTTGACATTAATATAATATTGATCATTATTCATTTTGACATTAATATAATATTGATTATTATTCATTCTGACATTAATATAATATTGATTATTATTCATTTTGACGTTAATATAATATTGATTATTATTCATTTTGACATTAATATAATATTGATTATTATTCATTTTGGCATTAATATATTAATTATTATTCATTTTGACGTTAATATAATATTGATTATTATTCACTTTGACGTTAATATAATATTGATTATTATTCATTTTGATATTAATATAATATTGATTATTATTCATTTTGACATTAATATAATATTTATTATTATTCATTTTGACATTAATATAATATTGATTATTATTCATTTTGACGTTAATATAATATTGATTATTATTTATTTTGACATTAATATAATATTGATTATTATTCATTTTGATATTAATATAATATTGATTATTATTTATTTTGACATTAATATAATATTGATTATTATTCATTTTGATAAAGATATAATAATGATTATTATTTATTTTGACATTAATATAATATTGATTATTATTCATTTTGACATTAATATAATATTGATTATTATTCATTCTGATATTAATATACTATTGATTATTATTCATTTTGACGTTAATATAATATTGATTATTATTCATTTTGACATTAATATAAAATTGATTATTAATCATTTTGACGTTAATATAATATTGATTATTATTCATTTTGACGTTAATATAATATTGATTATTATTCATTTTGACATTAATAATATATTGATTATTATTCATTTTGACATTAATATAATATTGATTATTACTCATTTTGACATAAATATAATATTGATTATTATTCATTTTGACGTTAATATAATATTGATCATTATTCATTTTGACATTAATATAATATTGATTATTATTCATTTTGACATTAATATAATATTGATTATTATTCATTTTGACGTTAATATAAAATTGATTATTATTCATTTTGACATTAATATAATATTGATTATTATTCATTTTGACGTAAATATAATATTGATTATTATTCATTTTGACATTAATATAATATTGATTATTATTCATTTTGACGTTAATATAATATTGATTATTATTCATTTTGACATTAATATAATATTGATTATTATTCATTTTGACATTAATATAATATTGATTATTATTCATTTTGACGTTAATATAATATTGATTATTATTCATTTTGACATTAATATAATATTGATTATTATTCATTTTGACATTAATATAATATTGATTATTATTCATTTTGACATTAATATAATATTGATTATTATTCATTTTGACGTTAATATAATATTGATTATTATTCATTTTGACATTAATATAATATTGATTATTATTCATTTTGACGTTAATATAATATTGATTATTATTCATTTTGACATTAATATAATATTGATTATTATTCATTTTGACATTAATATAATATTGATCATTATTCATTTTGACATTAATATAATATTGATTATTATTCATTCTGACATTAATATAATATTGATTATTATTCATTTTGACGTTAATATAATATTGATTATTATTCATTTTGACATTAATATAATATTGATTATTATTCATTTTGACGTTAATATAATATTGATTATTATTCATTCTGACATTAATATAATATTGATTATTATTCATTTTGACGTTAATATAATATTGATTATTATTCATTTTGACGTTAATATAATATTGATTATTATTCATTCTGACATTATTATAATATTGATTATTATTCATTCTGACATTAATATAATATTGATTATTATTCATTTTGACATTAATATAATATTGATTATTATTCATTTTGACGTTAATACAATATTGATTATTATTCATTTTGACGTTAATATAATATTGATTATTATTCATTTTGACGTTAATATAATATTGATCATTATTCATTTTGATATTAATATACTATTGATTATTATTCATTTTGACGTTAATATAATATTGATTATTATTCATTTTGACGTTAATATAATATTGATTATTATTCATTCTGACATTAATATAATATTGATTATTATTCATTTTGACGTTAATATAATATTGATTATTATTCATTTTGACGTTAATATAATATTGATCGTTATTCATTTTTAAATTAATATACTATTGATTATTATTCATTTTGACGTTAATATAATATTGATTATTATTCATTTTGACATTAATATAAAATTGATTATTAATCATTTTGACGTTAATATAATATTGATTATTATTCATTTTGACGTTAATATACTATTGATTATTATTCATTTTGACATTAATATAATATTGATTATTATTCATTTTGACGTTAATATAATATTGATTATTATTCATTTTGACGTTAATATAATATTGATTATTATTCATTTTGACGTTAATATAATATTGATTATTAATTATTTTGACGTTAATATAATATTGATTATTATTCATTTTGACATTAATATAATATTGATTATTATTCATTTTTACATTAATATAATATTGATTATTATTCATTTTGGCATTAATATATTAATTATTATTCATTTTGACGTTAATATAATATTGATTATTATTCACTTTGACATTAATATAATATTGATTATTATTCATTTTGATATTAATATAATATTGATTATTATTCATTTTGACATTAATATAATATTGATTATTATTAATTTTGACATTAATATAATATTGATTATTATTCATTTTGACGTTAATATAATATTGATTATTATTTATTTTTACATTAATATAATATTGATTATTATTCATTTTGATATTAATATAATATTGACTATTATTTATTTTGACATTAATATAATATTGATTATTATTCATTTTGATAAAGATATAATATTGATTATTATTTATTTAGACATTAATATAATTTTTATTATTATTCATTTTGACATTAATATAATATTGATTATTATTTATTTTGACATTAATATAATATTGATTATTATTCATTTTGATATTAATATACTATTGATTATTATTCATTTTGACGTTAATATAATATTGATTATTATTCATTTTGACATTAATATAAAATTGATTATTAATCATTTTGACGTTAATATAATATTGATTATTATTCATTTTGACGTTAATATAATATTGATTATTATTCATTTTGACATTAATAATATATTGATTATTATTCATTTTGACATTAATATAATATTGATTATTACTCATTTTGACATAAATATAATATTGATTATTATTCATTTTGACGTTAATATAATATTGATCATTATTCATTTTGACATTGATATAATATTGATTATTATTCATTTTGACATTAATATAATATTGATTATTATTCATTTTGACGTTAATATAATATTGATTATTATTCATTTTGACATTAATATAATATTGATTATTATTCATTTTGACGTTAACATAATATTGATTATTATTCATTTTGACATTAATATAATATTGATTATTATTCAGTTTGACGTTAATATAATATTGATTATTATTCATTTTGACATTAATATAATATTGATTATTATTCATTTTGACATTAATATAATATTGATTATTATTCATTTTGACGTTAATATAATATTGATTATTATTCATTTTGACATTAATATAATATTGATTATTATTCATTTTGACATTAATATAATATTGATTATTATTCATTTTGACATTAATATAATATTGATTATTATTCATTTTGACGTTAATATAATATTGATTATTATTCATTTTGACATTAATATAATATTGATTATTATTCATTTTGACGTTAATATAATATTGATTATTATTCATTTTGACATTAATATAATATTGATTATTATTCATTTTGACATTAATATAATATTGATCATTATTCATTTTGACATTAATATAATATTGATTATTATTTATTCTGACATTAATATAATATTGATTATTATTCATTTTTACGTTAATATAATATTGATTATTATTCATTTTGACATTAATATAATATTGATTATTATTCATTTTGACGTTAATATAATATTGATTATTATTCATTCTGACATTAATATAATATTGATTATTATTCATTTTGACGTTAATATAATATTGATTATTATTCATTTTGACGTTAATATAATATTGATTATTATTCATTCTGACATTATTATAATATTGATTATTATTCATTCTGACATTAATATAATATTGATTATTATTCATTTTGACATTAATATAATATTGATTATTATTCATTTTGACGTTAATACAATATTGATTATTATTCATTTTGACGTTAATATAATATTGATTATTATTCATTTTGACGTTAATATAATATTGATTATTATTCATTCTGACATTAATATAATATTGATTATTATTCATTTTGACGTTAATATAATATTGATTATTATTCATTTTGACGTTAATATAATATTGATCGTTATTCATTTTTAAATTAATATACTATTGATTATTATTCATTTTGACGTTAATATAATATTGATTATTATTCATTTTGACATTAATATAAAATTGATTATTAATCATTTTGACGTTAATATAATATTGATTATTATTCATTTTGACGTTAATATACTATTGATTATTATTCATTTTGACATTAATATAATATTGATTATTATTCATTTTGACGTTAATATAATATTGATTATTATTCATTTTGACGTTAATATAATATTGATTATTATTCATTTTGACGTTAATATAATATTGATTATTAATAATTTTGACGTTAATATAATATTGATTATTATTCATTTTGACATTAATATAATATTGATTATTATTCATTTTTACATTAATATAATATTGATTATTATTCATTTTGGCATTAATATATTAATTATTATTCATTTTGACGTTAATATAATATTGATTATTATTCACTTTGACGTTAATATAATATTGATTATTATTCATTTTGATATTAATATAATATTGATTATTATTCATTTTGACATTAATATAATATTGATTATTATTCATTTTGACATTAATATAATATTGATTATTATTCATTCTGACGTTAATATAATATTGATTATTATTTATTTTGACATTAATATAATATTGATTATTATTCATTTTGATATTAATATAATATTGACTATTATTTATTTTGACATTAATATAATATTGATTATTATTCATTTTGATAAAGATATAATATTGATTATTATTTATTTTGACATTAATATAATATTGATTATTATTCATTTTGACATCAATATAATATTGATTATTATTTATTTTGACATTAATATAATATTGATTATTATTCATTTTGATATTAATATACTATTGATAATTATTCATTTTGACGTTAATATAATATTGATTATTATTCATTTTGACATTAATATAAAATTGATTATTAATCATTTTGACGTTAATATAATATTGATTATTATTCATTTTGACGTTAATATAATATTGATTATTATTCATTTTGACATTAATATAATATTGATTATTATTCATTTTGACATTAATATAATATTGATTATTAGTCATTTTGACATAAATATAATATTGATTATTATTCATTTTACGTTAATATAATATTGATCATTATTCATTTTGACATTGATATAATATTGATTATTATTCATTTTGACATTAATATAATATTGATTATTACTCATTTTGACGTTAATATAAAATTGATTATTATTCATTTTGACATTAATATAATATTGATTATTATTCATTTTGACGTTAATATAATATTGATTATTATTCATTTTGACATTAATATAATATTGATTATTATTCATTTTGACGTTAATATAATATTGATTATTATTCATTTTGACATTAATATAATATTGATTATTATTCATTTTGACGTTAATACAATATTGATTATTATTCATTTTGACGTTAATATAATATTGATTATTATTCATTTTGACGTTAATATAATATTGATCATTATTCATTTTGATATTAATATACTATTGATTATTATTCATTTTGACGTTAATATAATATTGATTATTATTCATTTTGACGTTAATATAATATTGATTATTATTCATTCTGACATTAATATAATATTGATTATTATTCATTTTGACGTTAATATAATATTGATTATTATTCATTTTGACGTTAATATAATATTGATCGTTATTCATTTTTAAATTAATATACTATTGATTATTATTCATTTTGACGTTAATATAATATTGATTATTATTCATTTTGACATTAATATAAAATTGATTATTAATCATTTTGACGTTAATATAATATTGATTATTATTCATATTGACGTTAATATACTATTGATTATTATTCATTTTGACATTGATATAATATTGATTATTATTCATTTTGACGTTAATATAATATTGATTATTATTCATTTTGACGTTAATATAATATTGATTATTATTCATTTTGACGTTAATATAATATTGATTATTAATAATTTTGACGTTAATATAATATTGATTATTATTCATTTTGACATTAATATAATATTGATTATTATTCATTTTTACATTAATATAATATTGATTATTATTCATTTTGGCATTAATATATTAATTATTATTCATTTTGACGTTAATATAATATTGATTATTATTCACTTTGACGTTAATATAATATTGATTATTATTCATTTTGATATTAATATAATATTGATTATTATTCATTTTGACATTAATATAATATTGATTATTATTCATTTTGACATTAATATAATATTGATTATTATTCATTCTGACGTTAATATAATATTGATTATTATTTATTTTGACATTAATATAATATTGATTATTATTCATTTTGATATTAATATAATATTGACTATTATTTATTTTGACATTAATATAATATTGATTATTATTCATTTTGATAAAGATATAATATTGATTATTATTTATTTTGACATTAATATAATATTGATTATTATTCATTTTGACATTAATATAATATTGATTATTATTTATTTTGACATTAATATAATATTGATTATTATTCATTTTGATATTAATATACTATTGATAATTATTCATTTTGACGTTAATATAATATTGATTATTATTCATTTTGACATTAATATAAAATTGATTATTAATCATTTTGACGTTAATATAATATTGATTATTATTCATTTTGACGTTAATATAATATTGATTATTATTCATTTTGACATTAATATAATATTGATTATTATTCATTTTGACATTAATATAATATTGATTATTAGTCATTTTGACTTAAATATAATATTGATTATTATTCATTTTGACGTTAATATAATATTGATCATTATTCATTTTGACATTGATATAATATTGATTATTATTCATTTTGACATTAATATAATATTGATTATTACTCATTTTGACGTTAATATAAAATTGATTATTATTCATTTTGACATTAATATAATATTGATTATTATTCATTTTGACGTTAATATAATATTGATTATTATTCATTTTGACATTAATATAATATTGATTATTATTCATTTTGACGTTAATATAATATTGATTATTATTCATTTTGACATTAATATAATATTGATTATTATTCATTTTGACATTAATATAATATTGATTATTATTCATTTTGACGTTAATATAATATTGATTATTATTCATTTTGACATTAATATAATATTGATTATTATTCATTTTGACATTAATATAATATTGATTATTATTCATTTTGACATTAATATAATATTGATTATTATTCATTTTGACGTTAATATAATATTGATTATTATTCATTTTGACATTAATATAATATTGATTATTATTCATTTTGACGTTAATATAATATTGATTATTATTCATTTTGACATTAATATAATATTGATTATTATTCATTTTGACATTAATATAATATTGATCATTATTCATTTTGACATTAATATAATATTGATTATTATTCATTCTGACATTAATATAATATTGATTATTATTCATTTTGACGTTAATATAATATTGATTATTATTCATTTTGACATTAATATAATATTGATTATTATTCATTTTGACGTTAATATAATATTGATTATTATTCATTCTGACATTAATATAATATTGATTATTATTCATTTTGACGTTAATATAATATTGATTATTATTCATTTTGACGTTAATATAATATTGATTATTATTCATTTTGACATTAATATAATATTGATTATTATTCATTTTGACGTTAATATAATATTGATTATTATTCATTCTGACATTAATATAATATTGATTATTATTCATTTTGACGTTAATATAATATTGATTATTATTCATTTTGACGTTAATATAATATTGATTATTATTCATTCTGACATTATTATAATATTGATTATTATTCATTCTGACATTAATATAATATTGATTATTATTCATTTTGACATTAATATAATATTGATTATTATTCATTTTGACGTTAATACAATATTGATTATTATTCATTTTGACGTTAATATAATATTGATTATTATTCATTTTGACGTTAATATAATATTGATCATTATTCATTTTGATATTAATATACTATTGATTATTATTCATTTTGACGTTAATATAATATTGATTATTATTCATTTTGACGTTAATATAATATTGATTATTATTAGTTCTGACATTAATATAATATTGATTATTATTCATTTTGACGTTAATATAATATTGATTATTATTCATTTTGACGTTAATATAATATTGATCGTTATTCATTTTTAAATTAATATGCTATTGATTATTATTCATTTTGACGTTAATATAATATTGATTATTATTCATTTTGACATTAATATAAAATTGATTATTAATCATTTTGACGTTAATATAATATTGATTATTATTCATTTTGACGTTAATATACTATTGATTATTATTCATTTTGACATTAATATAATATTGATTATTATTCATTTTGACGTTAATATAATATTGATTATTATTCATTTTGACGTTAATATAATATTGATTATTATTCATTTTGACGTTAATATAATATTGATTATTAATAATTTTGACGTTAATATAATATTGATTATTATTCATTTTGACATTAATATAATATTGATTATTATTCATTTTTACATTAATATAATATTGATTATTATTAATTTTGGCATTAATATATTAATTATTATTCATTTTGACGTTAATATAATATTGATTATTATTCACTTTGACGTTTATATAATATTGATTATTATTCATTTTGATATTAATATAATATTGATTATTATTCATTTTGACATTAATATAATATTGATTATTATTCATTTTGACATTAATATAATATTGATTATTATTCATTCTGACGTTAATATAATATTGATTATTATTTATTTTGACATTAATATAATATTGATTATTATTCATTTTGATATTAATATAATATTGACTATTATTTATTTTGACATTAATATAATATTGATTATTATTCATTTTGATAAAGATATAATATTGATTATTATTTATTTTGACATTAATATAATATTGATTATTATTCATTTTGACATTAATATAATATTGATTATTATTTATTTTGACATTAATATAATATTGATTATTATTCATTTTGATATTAATATACTATTGATTATTATTCATTTTGACGTTAATATAATATTGATTATTATTCATTTTGACATTAATATAAAATTGATTATTAATCATTTTGACGTTAATATAATATTGATTATTATTCATTTTGACGTTAATATAATATTGATTATTATTCATTTTGACATTAATATAATATTGATTATTATTCATTTTGACATTAATATAATATTGATTATTAGTCATTTTGACATAAATATAATATTGATTATTATTCATTTTGACGTTAATATAATATTGATCATTATTCATTTTGACATTGATATAATATTGATTATTATTCATTTTGACATTAATATAATATTGATTATTACTCATTTTGACGTTAATATAAAATTGATTATTATTCATTTTGACATTAATATAATATTGATTATTATTCATTTTGACGTTAATATAATATTGATTATTATTCATTTTGACATTAATATAATATTGATTATTATTCATTTTGACGTTAATATAATATTGATTATTATTCATTTTGACATTAATATAATATTGATTATTATTCATTTTGACATTAATATAATATTGATTATTATTCATTTTGACGTTAATATAATATTGATTATTATTCATTTTGACATTAATATAATATTGATTATTATTCATTTTGACATTAATATAATATTGATTATTATTCATTTTGACATTAATATAATATTGATTATTATTCATTTTGACGTTAATATAATATTGATTATTATTCATTTTGACATTAATATAATATTGATTATTATTCATTTTGACGTTAATATAATATTGATTATTATTCATTTTGACATTAATATAATATTGATTATTATTCATTTTGACATTAATATAATATTGATCATTATTCATTTTGACATTAATATAATATTGATTATTATTCATTCTGACATTAATATAATATTGATTATTATTCATTTTGACGTTAATATAATATTGATTATTATTCATTTTGACATTAATATAATATTGATTATTATTCATTTGGACGTTAATATAATATTGATTATTATTCATTCTGACATTAATATAATATTGATTATTATTCATTTTGACGTTAATATAATATTGATTATTATTCATTTTGACGTTAATATAATATTGATTATTATTCATTCTGACATTATTATAATATTGATTATTATTCATTCTGACATTAATATAATATTGATTATTATTCATTTTGACATTAATATAATATTGATTATTATTCATTTTGACGTTAATACAATATTGATTATTATTCATTTTGACGTTAATATAATATTGATTATTATTCATTTTGACGTTAATATAATATTGATCATTATTCATTTTGATATTAATATACTATTGATTATTATTCATTTTGACGTTAATATAATATTGATTATTATTCATTTTGACGTTAATATAATATTGATTATTATTCATTCTGACATTAATATAATATTGATTATTATTCATTTTGACGTTAATATAATATTGATTATTATTCATTTTGACGTTAATATAATATTGATCGTTATTCATTTTTAAATTAATATACTATTGATTATTATTCATTTTGACGTTAATATAATATTGATTATTATTCATTTTGACATTAATATAAAATTGATTATTAATCATTTTGACGTTAATATAATATTGATTATTATTCATTTTGACGTTAATATACTATTGATTATTATTCATTTTGACATTAATATAATATTGATTATTATTCATTTTGACGTTAATATAATATTGATTATTATTCATTTTGACGTTAATATAATATTGATTATTATTCATTTTGACATTAATATAATATTGATCATTATTCATTTTGACATTAATATAATATTGATTATTATTCATTCTGACATTAATATAATATTGATTATTATTCATTTTGACGTTAATATAATATTGATTATTATTCATTTTGACATTAATATAATATTGATTATTATTCATTTTGACATTAATATAATATTGATTATTATTCATTTTGACGTTAATATAATATTGATCATTATTCATTTTGACATTGATATAATATTGATTATTATTCATTTTGACATTAATATAATATTGATTATTATTCATTTTGACGTGAATATAAAATTGATTATTATTCATTTTGACATTAATATAATATTGATTATTATTCATTTTACGTTAACATAATATTGATTATTATTCATTTTGACATTAATATAATATTGATTATTATTCATTTTGACGTTAATATAATATTGATTATTATTCATTTTGACATTAATATAATATTGATTATTACTCATTTTGACATAAATATAATATTGATTATTATTCATTTTGACGTTAATATAATATTGATCATTATTCATTTTGACATTGATATAATATTTATTATTATTCATTTTGACATTAATATAATATTGATTATTATTCATTTTGACGTTAATATAAAATTGATTATTATTCATTTTGACATTAATATAATATTGATTATTATTCATTTTGACGTTAACATAATATTGATTATTATTCATTTTGACATTAATATAATATTGATTATTATTCATTTTGACGTTAATATAATATTGATTATTATTCATTTTGACATTAATATAATATTGATTATTATTCATTTTGACATTAATATAATATTGATTATTATTCATTTTGACGTTAATATAATATTGATTATTATTCATTTTGACATTAATATAATATTGATTATTATTCATTTTGACATTAATATAATATTGATTATTATTCATTTTGACATTAATATAATATTGATTATTATTCATTTTGACGTTAATATAATATTGATTATTATTCATTTTGACATTAATATAATATTGATTATTATTCATTTTGACGTTAATATAATATTGATTATTATTCATTTTGACATTAATATAATATTGATTATTATTCATTTTGACATTAATATAATATTGATCATTATTCATTTTGACATTAATATAATATTGATTATTATTCATTCTGACATTAATATAATATTGATTATTATTCATTTTGACGTTAATATAATATTGATTATTATTCATTTTGACATTAATATAATATTGATTATTATTCATTTTGACGTTAATATAATATTGATTATTATTCATTCTGACATTAATATAATATTGATTATTATTCATTTTGACGTTAATATAATATTGATTATTATTCATTTTGACGTTAATATAATATTGATTATTATTCATTCTGACATTATTATAATATTGATTATTATTCATTCTGACATTAATATAATATTGATTATTATTCATTTTGACATTAATATAATATTGATTATTATTCATTTTGACGTTAATACAATATTGATTATTATTCATTTTGACGTTAATATAATATTGATTATTATTCATTTTGACGTTAATATAATATTGATCATTATTCATTTTGATATTAATATACTATTGATTATTATTCATTTTGACGTTAATATAATATTGATTATTATTCATTTTGTCGTTAATATAATATTGATTATTATTCATTCTGACATTAATATAATATTGATTATTATTCATTTTGACGTTAATATAATATTGATTATTATTCATTTTGACGTTAATATAATATTGATCGTTATTCATTTTTAAATTAATATACTATTGATTATTATTCATTTTGACGTTAATATAATATTGATTATTATTCATTTTGACATTAATATAAAATTGATTATTAATCATTTTGACGTTAATATAATATTGATTATTATTCATTTTGACGTTAATATACTATTGATTATTATTCATTTTGACATTAATATAATATTGATTATTATTCATTTTGACGTTAATATAATATTGATTATTATTCATTTTGACGTTAATATAATATTGATTATTATTCATTTTGACGTTAATATAATATTGATTATTAATAATTTTGACGTTAATATAATATTGATTATTATTCATTTTGACATTAATATAATATTGATTATTATTCATTTTTACATTAATATAATATTGATTATTATTCATTTTGGCATTAATATATTAATTATTATTCATTTTGACGTTAATATAATATTGATTATCATTCACTTTGACGTTAATATAATATTGATTATTATTCATTTTGATATTAATATAATATTGATTATTATTCATTTTGACATTAATATAATATTGATTATTATTCATTTTGACATTAATATAATATTGATTATTATTCATTTTGACGTTAATATAATATTGATTATTATTTATTTTGACATTAATATAATATTGATTATTATTCATTTTGATATTAATATAATATTGACTATTATTTATTTTGACATTAATATAATATTGATTATTATTCATTTTGATAAAGATATAATATTGATTATTATTTATTTTGACATTAATATAATATTGATTATTATTCATTTTGACATTAATATAATATTGATTATTATTTATTTTGACATTAATATAATATTGATTATTATTCATTTTGATATTAATATACTATTGATTATTATTCATTTTGACGTTAATATAATATTGATTATTATTCATTTTGACATTAATATAAAATTGATTATTAATCATTTTGACGTTAATATAATATTGATTATTATTCATTTTGACGTTAATATAATATTGATTATTATTCATTTTGACATTAATATAATATTGATTATTATTCATTTTGACATTAATATAATATTGATTATTACTCATTTTGACATAAATATAATATTGATTATTATTCATTTTGACGTTAATATAATATTGATCATTATTCATTTTGACATTGATATAATATTGATTATTATTCATTTTGACATTAATATAATATTGATTATTATTCATTTTGACGTTAATATAAAATTGATTATTATTCATTTTGACATTAATATAATATTGATTATTATTCATTTTGACGTTAATATAATATTGATTATTATTCATTTTGACATTAATATAATATTGATTATTATTCATTTTGACGTTAATATAATATTGATTATTATTCATTTTGACATTAATATAATATTGATTATTATTCATTGTGACATTAATATAATATTGATTATTATTCATTTTGACGTTAATATAATATTGATTATTATTCATTTTGACGTTAATATAATATTGATTATTATACATTCTGACATTAATATAATATTGATTATTATTCATTTTGACGTTAATATAATATTGATTATTATTCATTTTGACGTTAATATAATATTGATCGTTATTCATTTTTAAATTAATATACTATTGATTATTATTCATTTTGACGTTAATATAATATTGATTATTATTCATTTTGACATTAATATAATATTGATTATTATTCATTTTGACATTAATATAAAATTGATTATTATTCATTTTGATATTTATATATTATTGATTATTATTCATTTTTAAATTAATATAATATTGATTATTATTCAGTTTGACTTTGATATAATATTGATTATTATTCATTTTGACGTTAATATAATATTGATTATTATTCATTTTGACATTAATATAATATTGATTATTATTCATTTTGACGTTAATATAATATTAATTATTATTCATTTTGACGTTAATATAATATTGATTATTATTCATTTTGACGTTAATATAATATTGATTATTATTCATTTTGATATTAATATAATATTGATTATTATTCATTTTGACATTAATATAAAATTGATTATTAATCATTTTGACGTTAATATAATATTGATTATTATTCATTTTGACGTTAATATAATATTGATTATTATTCATTTTGACGTTAATATAATATTGATTATTAATAATTTTGACGTTAATATAATATTGATTATTATTCATTTTGACATTAATATAATATTGATTATTATTCATTTTTACATTAATATAATATTGATTATTATTCATTTTGGCATTAATATATTAATTATTATTCATTTTGACGTTAATATAATATTGATTATTATTCACTTTGACGTTAATATAATATTGATTATTATTCATTTTGATATTAATATAATATTGATTATTATTCATTTTGACATTAATATAATATTGATTATTATTCATTTTGACATTAATATAATATTGATTATTATTCATTTTGACGTTAATATAATATTGATTATTATTTATTTTGACATTAATATAATATTGATTATTATTCATTTTGATATTAATATAATATTGATTATTATTTATTTTGAGATTAATATAATATTGATTATTATTCATTTTGATAAAGATATAATATTGATTATTATTTATTTTGACATTAATATAATATTGATTATTATTCATTTTGACATTAATATAATATTGATTATTATTTATTTTGACATTAATATAATATTGATTATTATTCATTTTGATATTAATATACTATTGATTATTATTCATTTTGACATTAATATAATATTGATTATTATTCATTTTTACGTTAATATAATATTGATTATTATTCATTTTGACATTAATATAAAATTGATTATTATTTATTTTGACGTTATATAATATTGATTATTATTCATTTTGATATTAATATAAAATTGATTATTATTCATTTTGACATTAATATAATATTGATTATTATTCATTTTGACATTAATATAAAATTGATTATTATTCATTTTTACGTTAATATAATATTGATTATTATTCATTTTGACATTAATATAATATTGATTATTATTCATTTTGACGTTAATATAATATTGATTATTATTCATTTTGACATTAATATAATATTGATTATTATTCATTTTGACATTAATATAAAATTGATTATTACTCATTTTGACGTTAATATAATATTGATCATCATTCATTTTGACATTAATATAATATTGATTATTATTCATTTTGACATTAATATAATATTGATTATTATTCATTTTGACATTAATATAATATTGATCATTATTCATTTTGACATTAATATAAAATTGATTATTATTCATTTTGACATTAATATAATATTGATTATTATTCATTTTGACATTAATATAATATTGATTATTATTCATTTTGACATCAATATAAAATTGATTATTATTCATTTTGACATTAATATAAAATTGATTATTATTCATTTTGACGTTAATATAATATTGATCATTATTCATTGTGACATTAATATAATATTGATTTTTATTCATTTTGACATTAATATAATATTGATTATTATTCATTTTGATATTAATATAATATTGATTATTATTCATTTTGACATTAATATAAAATTGATTATTAATCATTTTGACGTTAATATAATATTGATTATTATTCATTTTGACGTTAATATAATATTGATTATTATTCATTTTGACGTTAATATAATATTGATTATTAATAATTTTGACGTTAATATAATATTGATTATTATTCATTTTGACATTAATATAATATTGATTATTATTCATTTTTACATTAATATAATATTGATTATTATTCATTTTGGCATTAATATATTAATTATTATTCATTTTGACGTTAATATAATATTGATTATTATTCACTTTGACGTTAATATAATATTGATTATTATTCATTTTGATATTAATATAATATTGATTATTATTCATTTTGACATTAATATAATATTGATTATTATTCATTTTGACATTAATATAATATTGATTATTATTCATTTTGACGTTAATATAATATTGATTATTATTTATTTTGACATTAATATAATATTGATTATTATTCATTTTGATATTAATATAATATTGATTATTATTTATTTTGAGATTAATATAATATTGATTATTATTCATTTTGATAAAGATATAATATTGATTATTATTTATTTTGACATTAATATAATATTGATTATTATTCATTTTGACATTAATATAATATTGATTATTATTTATTTTGACATTAATATAATATTGATTATTATTCATTTTGATATTAATATACTATTGATTATTATTCATTTTGACATTAATATAATATTGATTATTATTCATTTTTACGTTAATATAATATTGATTATTATTCATTTTGACATTAATATAAAATTGATTATTATTTATTTTGACGTTATATAATATTGATTATTATTCATTTTGATATTAATATAAAATTGATTATTATTCATTTTGACATTAATATAATATTGATTATTATTCATTTTGACATTAATATAAAATTGATTATTATTCATTTTTACGTTAATATAATATTGATTATTATTCATTTTGACATTAATATAATATTGATTATTATTCATTTTGACGTTAATATAATATTGATTATTATTCATTTTGACATTAATATAATATTGATTATTATTCATTTTGACATTAATATAAAATTGATTATTACTCATTTTGACGTTAATATAATATTGATCATCATTCATTTTGACATTAATATAATATTGATTATTATTCATTTTGACATTAATATAATATTGATTATTATTCATTTTGACATTAATATAATATTGATCATTATTCATTTTGACATTAATATAAAATTGATTATTATTCATTTTGACATTAATATAATATTGATTATTATTCATTTTGACATTAATATAATATTGATTATTATTCATTTTGACATCAATATAAAATTGATTATTATTCATTTTGACATTAATATAAAATTGATTATTATTCATTTTGACGTTAATATAATATTGATCATTATTCATTGTGACATTAATATAATATTGATTTTTATTCATTTTGACATTAATATAATATTGATTATTATTCATTTTGACATTAATATAAAATTGATCATTATTCATTTTGACATTAATATAAAATTGATTATTATTCATTTTGACATTAATATAATATTGATTATTATTCATTTTGACATTAATATAAAATTGATTATTATTCATTTTGACATTAATATAAAATTGATTATTATTCATTTTGACGTTCATATAATAGTGATTATTATTCATGTTGAGGTTAATATAATATTGATTATTATTCATTTTGACGTTAATATAATATTTATTATTATTCATTTTGACGTTAATATAATATTGATCATTATTCATTTTGATATTAATATAATATTGATTATTATTCATTTTGACGTTAATATAATATTGATTATTATTCATATCCAATAAGTTATATTTAATACAACTTGTTTGGCTTGAAAGCTTAATATGGAATATGTCCAAATTGCGTTTGGACGAACTTTTTTATTATTATTTTAACAAAGATATAAATTTTATTGCTTGATAGCTTGATTTGGTTTTTAATTGTATTTGCATGCACTTTTTGGGGGCGGTGATATAACATGTATTGTAAATTTTAATTGTGATAAATGGGACTAAAATTCCTGTCATATTTTTTTTTACATTTAGTAAAACACTGGTGGTTGGTATGGCCTTTTTGTTTTACTGTTTATGTCAGTCTTTTTGTCCTAAAGTAGGGTCAAAAGCACAAGAAAATAGACATTACCGGTACACAAATGAAAAGGTAGATTAAAGACCTAGGAGACTTATGAGCGGGATACTAATGGCCGGGATACTTATAACCAGGACACTAGTGGCCGTTCAACTGAGCTACAACATGTGTTTTCTACTTTTTAAGGCATTCAAACCATAAACCATTATTGCTACCAGAACTGAAAAGAACTCCTCTTCATCATTGTGACTAGTCTCTTTCTACTCTGACGTTATTTCTATGGAAGCTGCTCAACTAATCTCCAATCGTTGTTTCATCCTTGTAAACGATGAATAGTAAAACCTACTCTGATCGCAAAAAGAAAGACTTTTCTTTCCCTCTTAATTTACATAGTATAAAGCAGAATTTCCATGAACAGAGTTTCTTTTCAATGTTTACCAACTGTGAAACATATTACTGCAGATCTAACTCCGTGCAGATCTTAGTTGCGTGAATTCATCAGTATAAAAGTTACTGTTTATATGTCACGCTTAAGTTTGAAATAAATTTTGTGAGTCTTTCATGCTTAAGTTCGAAATAGAATTGTTTGTCGGTTTATTATGCTTAAGTTGAAAATATCAATTTCAGTTGTGTCCAGCCATGTGTATAAAAATCTGCTGGTTAGTTTGGCACGTTTAAGTCATACAGTCCATTTAAATTGCTAAGCGCGTAAATTGAATGAGCGCAAATTAGAAATTAGAATTGTCTTCGTTTTCTCTTTCTTCGACATCTACTTTTTTTTTCTTATATTTGTGCTTTCTTTTTTTTCTTTTTCTTATACGTCCTTTTAATACAGTCCTCTTTTTGTGTCCCATTTGTCTCCTTAAATATATTTTCCTTAGTGTTATTTTCTTCTTCTTCTTCTTCTTCTTCTTCTTCTTCTTCTTATTATTATTATTATTATTAGTAGTAGTAGTAGTAGTAGTAGGATTAGTATTAGTAGTAGTAGTATTATTATTAGTAGTAGTATTTTTATTTTTATTTATGATACTATTTTTATTTTCATTATTGTCATTATTATTATTTTTATTATAATTTCTATTATTCTTCCTATTATTATTACTATTTTTATTATTATTATAATTCATTTTTAATGTTTTATTATTATTCTTATGATTTGTGTTATTATTTTTTATTATATTATTATTATTATTTTAATATTATTATCATTATTATTGTTATTATTATTTGTTATTCTTGTTATTATTTGTTTATTATTGTTATTATTGTTGTGGTTAATTTATAATTAATATTATTATTGGTGGTGATGTTGTTATTATTATAGTTGTCATTATTTTTGTTGCTGTTTTATTATTATTATTATTATTATTATTATTATTGTTGTTGTTGTTTTTATTATTATTGGAGGATAGCTATGATGGTCAAGCGGTTAACAACACAGACTGACGCCCTGTGTTTTCCAAATTCGAATACAGTTCGTACCACTTTAGGATTTTGGCAAACTTCATGTGGTCCCTCCCGTATGTATCTAATACCTTTTCTAGAAATACTCAAGTCTAGAAAAATATCGGATAAAACAATGCTAATAATTGAGTCACTTGATTTATATTATCTTTACAATTATTTCACCCCAAACGAGGCACAGGCCCACTTTGTTGTGAGAAGCTACTATTTGGCACTAGATTTGCATTGATACGATTTAGGGAGTTGGGCGGCAAGATGTCTGTTTATTTTTGTATGTCAGTATAGCCAGTGAAGCAAAGGCACCGGGAGAAAATTCCAATGTGCAGCATTCCGAAGGAAATGGCTAATCTAGAAGGTTTTACGACATTTAGGGATTTCTAAAATGTAGGGGTGGGATTTTGCTGCAATTAGCCTCATTTTTCACTTCTCCTATTGATCCTTTTTGTTCTTATTTTTCTCCTTTGACTTCTTGTCCTCGTTTTATTGTATTTCTTTTTCTACATTTATGTTATCTGCGTCTTCTGCCTCGTATTATTGTTCTTCTTCCTTTTCTCTTTCTTCCTCTTCTCTTTTATTATCAACTTCTTTTTTTATCTCCTCCCACTTCTTCGTCTTCTATTATCTTCATCTCCTCTTCTTGTCCTTCCCATTCGTCTTTTATTTCTTATTCTTACTCTTCTCCTCTCGCTTCTTCTTCTTTTTCTTTTTTTTTTCTTTTTCTTCTTCATAGACAAGGAAGGAGATCCTCCAGCTTCTTCGTCTTCTTTATCTTTATCCTCTCTTCTTGTCCTTCCCATTCTTCTTCTTCTTCTTCTTCTTCTTCTTCTTCTTCTTCTTCTCCTTCTTCTTCTTCTTCTTCTTCTTCTTCTTCTTCTTCTTCTTCTTCTCTCCTCTCTCCCCACATTCTTTCACATCTTTTTCGTTTCCGACAACAATCTCATGTTAATAATTTAAACTGCCTTAATAGTCTCTTTGCCCGGCACTAATTGTAACTCAATTCGAGATCTTTCTCGACGAACCTCGTTTCAACGCCCTTTCTCTGTGTATGTGTGTGTGTTGGGGGGATTCATTCTACCTTCAAACAACCAAGTGGATGTCCGTGTTTTAACTCAAACACACAAATCTAACAAACGCATATCATTTTAAATGCACTTCAGCATCGTCCATGAAAAGAACTCTATAATTTGGTAGTCTGTCACACTTCAATTTAGGATATTCTCATCGGTCTGTCACGATTTATTTTAGAATGAGCATTTAGATAGCAAAAAGCACAGATCAACTTTGAGGGGAGTCAACTCAGATGTTACGTCCTTTTTTGAGAGAGTATGGCTTATTGTGTCTCGTAATGAATGCATTTTGCTTCTTTGGACTTTTTGGTTGTGTTAGAATTTGGGGGGGGGGGCTCAATTAAAGGTGATCCTAAAAGATTATCGTTGCAAGCAATACTTCGTGTGGAAGATTGGTTTACCAGTCGGTCGAGACTCCCCTACCTGACAGTGTCTGCAGATTCGTTAACGATTGTTTTTGTACTCTTCCTTAAGCTCTCCCTTGTGGAAGCTAATACTCCAGCACACATATTAAAATAACTTGTGTCCCATCTCACTGGCGTGTCAAGCAATGAAACATAAAGCAGTGAGGGATATCTTCTTCTCATCGCTACAGCCCCCTTACCAAAGATACCTTGTTAATCTCTACGCTATCATTAGTTTCATTGTAGGTGCTCTACTGAGATCTAGTCTCCGGTGCCTCCCCTATAAAACAACCACAGCAGAAACTCGTTGAGCTACAACCATTGCAAGGAATTTCTAAAGCTAAGTGGAACTTCTATGGGCTAATTTTATTCCCAATAAGTGCTTGTCTATAAAATTTGATACCTCAGGGTTGCTTGCCAGTCGACTACAACACGGTTGTTTGAAGGTTCAATGTTAACAATCCTTGTTAAGTCATAAAACTGCACAGATTCAATTCATCGTCTGTAATTCGAATTTGATTGATGTAAATAGCTCAAGACAAAGCATAAATCCACTTGCTGTAATGAGCTAACAAGAATGAAATATCCTTATAGTAACGACAGAGACATATTGGCCTTTGTGTTAAAAAGATCAAGTCGATACGCAAAAGGAAAACATCAGAAAAAAGTTATTCAAGCTTGTAATTATTGGACAGAAACTTCTTTAATAGTAAGACGTATTACAATGCGGTTTCAAAACACCATTAAACCAACGAGTTAAACGAGTTGGAAGCGGGAAATAGATTATAACATTCTGAAGGACTCTGTGACAATAGATGTGACCCGTGGGGAGAGTTACTTGACTGCGAAACGTCCTGAAACGGTAACCAGCTCCCCGGGGGAATAAACGATGGCAAAGAATTAAATGCATGGAAAAATCAACGAATCGATATGACGTCAACTGTAACCGGCCAGTATGGGTACCTTTTTTAGTTTTCTTTGCGTGGTTACAGGCAGCATTTGCACCGATATTGCAGATATCGCATGCTAAAATGTAACGCTTGTATAAAAATAGCAGATAAACGCATTTTTATAAAAAAAAAAAATCTAATTTTTTTTTTTTTTTTTTTAATTCAATTTTCACCCCAAACAAGGCACAGTGCCACTTTGAAGCAGGGGGCTACTATTAGGGAATTAATTAGCGGGGTCATTATGAAGGGAGAAGAGTAGAAAGATGTTTGTTAACATTACACTTGAACTTCTGCATATCATTGCAGTTGGGAAAGCAGAATCCCGGAAGGGAGTTCCAAAGACCCGCAGTTCTGGGGAAGAAACTATTGGAGTAAAAGGCTTTCTTGCACCTAGGGATCTCCACTGTAAAGGGATGAGACTTAGTAGCTTGTCGGGTTTGTCGGGGGTAGTTACGTCGGGGAGGTACAAGTGTTTGCAGTTCGTCAGAGCATTCACCATTAAAGTATTTGTAGAACAGGCAGAGGGATGCAACATCTCGTCGATGGGACAGAGGTTGAAGCCCAGATGACAGTTCAGGACCTATCATTTATTTGACATTTAACACTGGCGGAGCATATTTAAATTAGGTGGTTGTCGACCCACATCCGTTTTCACTTGTGAACAATCCAGGATACTACATGTCTGCTTTCGACCGAGTCCAGAGCCTTCAACTTTTAAAACAATACAATTATAATTCAATCACCCTCTTCTTCTTTATTGAAAGAGAGAGAAAGAAAAGTGTAAGGCATAGAAGAAGAGAAAGAGAGAAAAAATATTCATACGTAATGTGTGAAGATTATTTTGTTTTTGTATGTTCCGATGACAAATTCTTTTTGATTTCACCTTTCGAATTCTAGGGCCTCAAATTTTTTTGCCTTTGACTTTATTATAAACTAGCGGGGGTACCCGGCGTTGCCCGAGTGTTTGTTTCCGGGACGGGGGGGGAGTTTTAAAAAATGTTATGGTAGGAAAGTAGGAAGGATCAAACCCGGAGTCATGAGTAAAAGTAGGAAAATAAAGTGTGAAAAAAAAAACAAAAAAAACAAACATCTGCAACGTTAACAGTTCGGCCACCAAGAAAAGTCCATTCCAGTTGTTTAGGAAAAAAAAAAACGACTACGGTAGGTCGGCGCGAACGTGAAAATATAATGTGAATTGTCCAGCACGCTAACCACTACGCCACAGAGCACTGCAGCTTAGTTTAGTGATTTTAAATAAATTCACGTGAAAGAACTACGAAGCCAAACCGGTGTTCTCTTCTCAACTGTTCCTTGTGAACGATCCCCAAACGGTGTTAAGTGATGGCAGGGGGAGGAGGAATTTATTAGAGAGAAAATATTTTACCACTTCCATTGATCTTAACCGATTTTGGCCGTGACTTCTCAGCAGAAAAAGTATGGAAATCTAAGATTATCGAGGAATTTGAGAAATAATAAGTCTATAACACACCTCAGATATTGTTCTGCCGTTTGTGCATATTATATTTGCATGAAATATCTTTAGTTTTAATCCTATTAATGTCAAAATCAGACGGGAAAAAATGAGTTCATTTTATTTATATAGAAAGAAAGAAGATAGAAGAAGAATAGAAATAGAGAAGAGAAGAGAAGAAGAGAAGAAGAGAAGACAACGGCTACTCTTGGCTCAAATCATATGTGATTGATAACAGTTATGAAGCCGCCATGTTTTTCAAAAATAACGACTTTCTTTCTCGCCTCCGCACGAGCACAGTAAGGTATAAGGTTTTTAATTTCAAAGCCCCTAATATTTAAATGTAAATAGACATTTATTTTAAAGAAAAAGAAGACCACGTATCGTTTTAGCTTTTTTAAATTTTGTTTTTATTCATTTTTTTTTACCCCAAACAAGGCACAATGCCACTTTGAAGTATGAGGCTACTATCGGGAACAAAATTTGCAAGGCTATTATGAAGAGAGATGAGTAGAAAGAAGTCTGTTCACAATACACTTGAACTTCTGCATGTCAGTACAGTTGGGAAAGCAGAATCCCGGAAAGAAATTCCACAGTCTAGCAGTTCTGGGGTAAAAAATCTGTTGGAGTAGAAGGCTTTCTTATATCTAGTGATTTCTACTGCTTAGAGGTGGGATTTACCAGCTTATCGGGTTTGTCGGAGGCATTTACGTCGAGGGGGCACAAGTGCTTCTGGTTCGTCAGAGCATTTACCATTAAAATACTTGTAGAACAGGCAGAGGGATGCAACATTTCGTCGATGGGACAGAGGCTGGAACCTAGATGACAGTTCGGAACCTATCAAGTTGGCAACACTCTTCTGAACCCTGTTCAGGAGTGAGAGACAAGTAGCAGATGCACCAGCCCGAATGTGACAACAATACTCCATACATGGGTGAATAGTGGCCTTAAAAAGGTATAGGATAATTTCAGGCGTTAGTATCTTTGTAGCACGGTAAAGAGAACACACAAGAATAAATAAATTAACTTTTAAAAACATAAATATCTCTTGTAAGAAGTATTCTCTTTTAATTGCACTTATTCAAATGGAAAATAATTCACTTGTTAATTTTTGACCGGGTTTTGTAATTCTCTATAATTCTATATAACGGGAATGCCTCCGATCATAGCTTCAGACTTTATTCCGTAACATCAGTAGATTACCTTGTCTTTACTTCAAGGGCCATCTTTGCGTAGATCAGTGCTTAATAAGCAATATTGAATTATCTTGCAAGGCATGAAGTAAAGTCATGAAGTAAAGACATGAATAATCTTGCTTAGACAAGGTAATGATATAAAGAGTTAAAAACACAGAAAAAACTTCTTGCGGAATTGTTTTTATTTTGATTTCAAATGATGTATTTTTTTATAAGTTTTCGGTATATTTTTTCATTATATTCATTTTAAAGAGCGTTTTTAGCTCTATCTAATCGTCTAAATAAAAATCGTTGAATACAAAATAGAAAAAAAAAGCAAATTTCTTATTTAAATTAAAGCTAAGTCGAAAAGCTGCTGGAACAGCTCGCAATATCAACGAAGCGTTTGGTCCAGGAACCACTACTGAATGCGAAGCATGATAGTGGTTTAAGAAATGTCGTGGCGGCGACGAGAGTCTTGAGTATGTTGAGCGTGGTGGTCGGCTATCGGATGTTGACAACGATCAAATTAGAGTCTTAGTCGAAGACAATCGATTCTTTCTTTCTTTTTTGTTTTTTCGCTTTTTTGTCGTAGTTTTTGTTTTGTTTTCTGTATTTCTTTCTTTTACCATCATTTTTTTAAAAATCGTTTGCTTTCTTTCTTTTTTGTTTTTTTCTCTTTATTTCCTTTGTATCTTAATCCATCCCTTTCTTTCTTTTTAATAGTGCTCTGATATCTTTCTTTTTGTTTTCGTTGTTTTTGTCACTTGGTTATTTATTTTAGTTGCTTTTGTTTATTTTTTTATTTTATTTTTCTCTTAGTTTTCCTCCGTTTTCTGTATTTATTTTAGTTGATTTTTTTTTATTTTGTTTCTTTTCTTTTTTGATCTTAGTTTTTCTCTCTTCTTTCTTTTTATCCAATTCACTCTGTTTGCTTTTTATTATTTTTGTTTTATTTTTTCTTATTTTTAATATTTTTTTTAACATTTTTCTCATTTTTTAAAAAAAAATTTAATTTTATTTTTGTAAAAAATTTTTAATTTCATTTTTTTCATTTCTTTTTATCTTAGTTTTTTCTCTTTTTTATCCAATTAATTCTATTTCTGATTTATTATATTTTATTTTTATTTTTTCCTTATTTTTTTTTCTTTTGTTTACATGGTTTTGTATTTTTTTTTTATTATATCTCGTTTTTTTTTATTTCTTTTTATCTTACTTTTCTCTTTTTTTCTTTCCTTTTTGCCTTGTTTCATTCATTTGTAAATTTTGCTTTCTTTAACCTTTTTTCCTTGTGTAATAATAACCCTTCATTCTTTCTTCTTCTTCTTCTCCTTCTTTTTCAATCTTTCTTTAGTTCTTCCATTAGTTTGTCTAACAGATAATGAAGTAACCTATGATCTCATACATGTGACAGAATCTCCAACAAACAATACGTCAACCAATTATTTAAATATTCAAATGTTTCTTTTAACGCTAGGGAATGGGTAATAAAGCGATAGTCTTATTGGAGAGGAGTGAACACGAATTCGGAGGGCGGGACGGCAGAAGATAAGCAACTTCTACAGTAGAGAAAAGTGAGGAGTAATTCTGAATGGCAACTAGAGGAATACACGCGTGTAATAGATAATATTGAACATCTCGAATTCACAACAAAATGCCGCCATTATGCCTTTCCTGCACCAAACGGTCGTGATTAGCAATACGTATCATATGTAAAATCTTCCTATTAAATTTTATTAAACTTTCTGGATTATTTTGTAAACTGGAAATTAAATGTCAAGACATAATTAAACAAATTACACGTTTATTAGTACACAATGGTATGTCCTTTGAGGAATTGATTTTGGGTGGGAAAATTTTTTTCCGGATTTTGTTTCCAGAATGACCTTTTGATTTTTGCTGAAGTGTGTGAATGAAAGAACCTGATAATTACTTAATTGAAGTTGTTCGTCTGCGTGCGAAACAATTGTCATCTTATATCAAATTATTTTAAATTTCGTTTCGGCAAAAACATATTAAGAAAGATTTAGTCACTAGAATTTAAAATAACATTGTTTATTTACATTTATTTGTGCAAATGAAAATTCAGTTAACTTTATTGAAGTTATATTTTTGGATGTTACAGTCATTGGATTATTTATCTTTAACCCGACTATCCATTCACGTGTAATCATCTTTTTCTTCACCATATTTCCTGTGCTTCACTTTTCTAAAACAAAATCTTCCACTGCTGGTCGTAATGGTAAAATAATAAATATTTAACAATTTTGAACTAACAGTAAAACTTTAACGCCTATAAATCACCATCTACATGAGTACTCTTACGTTTGACAAAATATCTACACATTTATATGTTTTTTTATGGCTATCGGGGAAAAATAATTTTCCAGTTGAATGTGTAAAAATTAATAAGGAATCTGTAATTGTATCAGAATCGAACAAATATTGGAGGAGATGATTAGTTGTTTTTTTTATAGAATTACATCAATGAATAAAAAACATTTTAGGCATTTTAATGCTTAACAAAGGTTTTGCCAATATTTTGTAATGTTAATTGAATTGATGTATAACTCATAATTCAATGTACTTTTGTTCAATTTGAACATTGTTATTAATTCATTATTCAGAAAACATTTATTTTACATTTGAACATATTAATTGAATACTATTTCTGTCTGTGTTTCAAGATATAAAGAAATAAAACTTTTTTTTAGATATCAAGCCCTTTGTTTTTTCATAAAATTATAAAATATTTTATCTATGCTATGATTATAATTTATAAAAAATTGAAATAATTAAGCAATACTTTCTCCTACAATGTTTTATTTTACAGCATATCAACCGTTTTTTAGTGTTTTAATGCAAAACACACTAACTTTAGAGAACAGTTTTTTATGTTTCAAGTTCATTATATCTTAAAATGTTTATTTATTATGTTTATTTATTTTTTTTTTTACGATTTCTTCAACCAGTTTAATCCCGGGAAAAGAGGGGAAAAGCCATAGAGAGAAAGACTGAGAAATAGATGTAAACATTGTAATGAATCGAATAAGAAATAAAAATAAAAGAAAAAACAACCAAATAAGATTAACAAATAAAAGTAACAAATAATTGCTAAATAGTAAAAACAAAATGGCGGACAATAATAACGAGAGAGAGAAAGAGAGGAGGAAACGAAATAGAAATGAAGATTGAGCGATGAAAAAGATAAGGAAATTCAGTAATTTTGGTGGAAAAAAGTGGCATGCCTCACGTTAATTATATCTGTAAATATTTAGTAATGGTGTTTGGTTTGGTTGTTTTGCTTTTACGAGATCGTCATACAGCGTGATCTGATATTACGAAAGAGAGAAAGAGAGAGAGAGAGAGAGAGAGGGGGAGGAAAAGAGGGAGATATACAGAGGGTTTGAATAAATAGATAGATGTAAATCGCGTGATAAATAAAAAAAAATAAATACAAAGAAAAGAAAGAAAAGATAAGTGAGTAAAAAATAAACAAAAAAAAAACAACAACAAATAAACAACAGTTATAGAAGAAAAGTAAGAAATAGTAAAAAAAAAGAAAGATAAGAAGAAGGACGATAGAGAGGGGAGGGAAGAGGTAGGAGATAGGTAATGGACGCAAAAGGAAGAAAAAAACACAAACGCAAAGAAAGAAAAATAAGGGGGAACAAAACAAATCCAGAAATATAAGTGTGGTGGTTAGGGTTAGGGGTAACTTAATAAAAACAAAAACAAAAAAACAAAAAACAAACAAAAAAAACAAAAAAACAAGATTAACAAAGAAAATCAACTAACAATTGGCGAAGATTGTCTGTAAGTCATTTAATTTGTATACTAATTACATGTCGGAAGCAGTTGCCATGCGACACTGGTCATTGGCGATAATGGCGACCAATTTTAAAGCCTATCATTTTGTGATAAAGCCGGCCTCGAAATTGTCCCGCGTCTTGTCACGGTCAGAAACACGTGCAAAGATAATTTACAGGCCGGAACCCTGCCCCCTTTCTCTGCCAAGATTGTTTAATCGGTTCGCAGTTGGTCTCGGCGAATATAGTCTAACTCTCCACGCAGGTTTTTCGAATAAACCTTCTTCTCTACACAATCTAAGTTTTTATTTTATTTATTGAACCGACAATTAGATGAGCCTGAGAACTATCCTCGTCTCTATTCTTACTTCAATACAGAGCGAAATTAATGTAGCGGTTTTGTTTAAAGTCTTATCATTGATAGCCTTTTGCCCTTGGTAGGTTTTGATTCAACGTTCAAAATACTGTCTATTTGCAATGTAATGAGAAAGAAGAGTTGTAAATTAGTCATAATATGTACCAAAGAAAAGACACAAGACTCGATACTATAGTTCAGTTTCTGATTTCTTTGTTAAAGATAATTGATCATCCGTACTATTTGGATCCGGCAAGGACACGTGGGATAGGGGATAAAGTATTTAGTCAACTTTAGCTGTAAGGTTCCTATTTACACTGCCTCCCCACGGGGGCAGAATTAGACACCAGGGTCGTTTTTGAACGTGGAGATAGGAACAAAAATACAAAATTGTCTCAGTCATGAAGGAACCCCACTTCACCGACAGAGAACAAGAAATTGAAATGTACTATATGTAGAACAGATACTACACTTTGATCTTTACGCTACACTAGCAGTATCAGAATTTTTGTAGGAATTTTTGACACCCCTAACACGAAACTGCGAATACAATATAAAAATCTCGTAATTTCTCTGTTAAAAGTGGATTATTTATTTTCTTTATGGATTATACTTCCAAAATAAACTATTACAGTTGTTTTAAAAGTAATAAAAATATATATATATATTTTTTAAAAACAGTAATGAATTTTCCAAACTCAATATTTTTCAATTTTTAAACTTTAAAAATCTATCAAAATTTTTCTATTGATTCTATTTTTACGATATTTTCAGGGTCAATGTGAAATTTTATGTTCTTTCCAATAAACCGAATATAATATTTTAGACAAACGTTTTTTTTAAAATTCACGCCCCCCCAAGTGTCACCCATTTTGAAATGTCTATTAAAAAGTAAATAATTAATTTATGTCGCACAAATTGAAGAGAAAGGGTCAATAAATAATATATTCAAATTTAAAAAAAAAAAAAAAATCGCTTTTTTAGAAATTTACCTGTAAAGTCCGAAGTTTAAAACCTTATTTTATAAGAACACATTGTTTTTTTTTTGTCTTTTTTTTTAATGAAACCTTGGTCTTTGCTCCTTTAATTGAAAAAATAATTAGGGCTTGAATTACATTTTTCGAGGAGTTATAAGCTTGAAAAGACAGGGGGTCGAATAATTCACGCCTCTCATTTTGAAATGTCTATTAAAAAGTAAATAATTAATTATATCGGGGAGTTTTATATATCACAAATTGAAGAGAAAAGGTCAATAAATAATATATTCAAATTTAAAACAAAAAAAAAATCGTTTTTTTAGAAATTTACCTGTAAAGTCCGAAGTTTAAAACCTTTTTTTTTTTAAAAAAACACATTGTTTTTTTTTGTTTTTTTTTTAAATAACACCTTGGTCCTTGCTCCTTTAATTGAAAAAAAAATTAAGGCTTGAATTACATTTTTCGAGGAGTTATAAGCTTGGAAAGATGGGGTGGAATTATTCACTATTTTCACGAAATTTCTGACACTGCTAACGCTACACTCTTCTGGAAGTTACAAGACGCAAATTTATACTCCTCAATCCCCTCTAACTATTTTAATATGACAGCATACTCGCCCCTCTGCCGTAAGGGCTCGGGTAGGTATATGCACAGGCTTGAAGTCTATATTCGTGGTCCCCTCCCTTTCACTTGAGAGCAACGCCCTGGATCAGATGAACAGGCTTTTATGTGCTTTCGACTAGCCTTTCATCACTGCATTAATTACTTATATTTTCTCTACGGTTCTTCCTAAAGTCAGGACTGGACTCTTATCGATCATGTCTCTGATAGCATAGATACAGCACTCTCCTTCGATAGTAACGCCACAAATACATGTGTTTGGCGATTTCAATGTCCACCATAAAAATTGGCTTGGTTTATCAAGTTGCACAGATGCAGCTGGACGGTCTGCCTACAGCTTCTTTATAGTCCATTCCTTTACACAAACAGTAATCTTACCAATTCGCCTCCAAGATTGTGTGCAGCAGCAGGCTTCACTTATAGAACTAGCAGAGTACCCGAGGATTATGTTACTAATACCCACAGTCCACTTGGGAACGCAGACCACTTAATGGAATCAGTTGACATCACACTTAAATCCCAACCCCAAGGCGAGGAGCCATTGCTCAAAACAACAAGGTACTACTATAGGGCTGACTGGGAAACCATTAGAGAACACATCTGAGATGCCTCATAGACTGATATCTTCTCTCTTCCTGCTGAACAGTGTGCCTATGAGACAACTGAATGGTGTAAAGCGGGCATTGAAGCACTTGTTACCACACAGAGGTATTATAACAAATCACACTCACCCCCATGGTTCACTGCAGATTGTGCAGCTGCCATTGCATCCCGTCGCTTTGTACGTCCTAAGTCAAATACAAATAGGAAAAAATTCGTAGATGCTAGAAATCAAGAGAGGAATAGCGATAGCCAAAAGAAAGCATGTTCAAATTACTAAGAAACGCATAGAATCACAAAAGATAGGAACTCGTAATTTCTGGAAAATCTATAATAGTGTAGTGAATAAAAGGGCAATCAGTAATTACCCCCACTATCCAACAACAAGAAGGCCGCATGCACGGCAACCGAGAATGCGGAACTGCTTGCCTTGCGATTCGCCTCCAACTCCACCAACACCCTTCCAAATTTCCCTATGCGGTCTAAAGCTGAATTAGATGATGTAAAACTCACCTCTTCTTATGTCTGCGATATCATACAAAACTTAGACACCTCCAATGCGTGTTGGTCTGGTCTCATTCCTACTATAATAATTAAAATTTCTCAGCTGAGTTAGCCTCAGTACTTCCTAAGCTCTGCAATAAATGCCTTGCTGAATATTGCTTCACTAATAGCTGGAAGATGGGTCCTGTAGTACCGGTATACAAGAATTCCTGTGAAAGAATTAACCGTCTCAATTATCGCCCTATTTGTCTCCCCACCCACTTCGTTAAAATCCGTGAGACCTTAATTAATCAAGCGTTAGTGCATCACCTCGCAAAAGCAACTCTCCCCTCTGATAAACGGTATGGCTTTAGGCACTGTTGTTGTGCTGCAGATGTCTTAAAAGTCATCTCTGAACGCATATGCACTGGATAAAGCGGATGAAGCCAGGGCTGTACACCATGATATATCCAAGGTCTTTGACAAAGTCTGGACCATTATTATTCCTAATATTTATAAACGACCTCCCTGATAATATTGTGTCCAAGATGGGTATATTTGCTGATGATACAACGCACTATAACTTGCATGATATAAGAAAAAATGTACATAAATCTAAGACAATTGCAGAATCGTTCGAAAATTATCTCCAAATCGTAGTGTAATTGAACCACAAATGGATAGTTACATTTAATGCTAGTAAGACTAAGTTGCTATCCTTTAACAATTACAGACGCCCGTCCAACAACCGATAACCATGACAAATAAGACCCTACATAAGAATTCTCTCTTTAAACTCCTCGGCCTAACATTCCCGCTCAATATGAACTGAGATAAATTCATTGAGGATATAGCGAAGGCTGCTGCAAGAAAGGTGGGTTCCCTCTATCGAGCTAGAAAATTATTCACACCTGAGAGTATCCTTTCCTTAAGGCGGCCATTCACCCAAGCAAGGAGAATTGTTGCCACATTTGGGATTGTGGATCTACCACTAATCTCTCCCTCTTGGATATGATCCAAAAATGAGTTTCCATATTACTAGGTCCAACTTTGTCAACTAAGCTCCAACCCCTGTCTCATCGCCGCTATGCTGCATCTTTGTGCCAGTTTTACAAGTATTTTACTTGAATGTGATCTGATAAACTTGTTGCACTTGTGCCCCCCTCGACGTACATATCGCCGACACATCGGCTTAACAACAAAATCTCACCCATTCACTGTGGAGGTCCCTAAATGCCAGAAAGCTTTATGCTCTAATAGTTTCTTCGATCGAACAGCCAGACTTTGGAATTTACTTTCGTGCTAGCTGATTTCCTGACTGCGCTGATATGCAGAAGTTTAAATGTAAAGTAAACAAACATCTTGTTCATCTTTCATAGGCATGGTCCCAAATAGCAGCCCCTTACGTCCAACTGTGGATACACCTTGTTAGGGGTGAACGTGAGTTAGAAAATAGATGTTGAAAGTTCAATTCTGAGTGCGGGCGACACTCAAAATACAATTCCGAATTACTTAGAAAATCTACCCTGACAAAACGAAAGCATGCTACCCCCGTGGATTAAATAAAGTGTTCCGTTCGAAATTCCGTGCTAATTTCCGAGTTCGACAGAAATATTCCCAAGTTCAACAAGATACATTTTAAGAAGGTCGGAGGTTACATTGACCGAACGTTATGAAAATAATAACAGTCAAGATCAGAACAGTAATTCGAAGAATTCATATAATTCGAAATTACTAACATTTTTGTTTCAATAATATTAAAGCGTTAGATATTTCTGTGACATCCCTCTCGAATAATGGACAAAATAATTCACTAGGAATTGGTGGGCAGAGTAATCCCAGAGTCTCATAAGAAATTTGCCTGGTGTTCAAACAAAGAAAATCTTAAGAAAGTTAATTACATCAACCGTTGCTTAAACAAGAATAATCGATATAGATAATTAGAGAAAACAGGGAAGAAGAGGCAAAAACGATAGGAGAAAAGAACAGATAGGCGATTTTACGCAGGCCAAGCGTATAGCAGTTCACCACTGCTCGCGTGTATTCATACACAGTCATGTTAACATAAACACAGAGAACTGAGTAGCAGTCTATTTACTAAAACAATTTTCGTGTAGATCAACCGTTATTTAAACAAAAGCAAGCGATATAGATCAATAGAGAAGCGAAGAGACACATTTGGTTGTTCGGTTGGTTGTTTTTTTTTTTTACGACATATCAACCCCTTTTAGGGTTATTTAATGCCGAATCCAAAGATTTTGAAGAAAAGTTTTTTAATAGAATATATTTGTTGTTTTCAAGTCGGTTTCTATTTAACCCATAGTTGGGATCCTAACAGATACTACCACTCCGGGTCAAAGGGGACCTGGGAGCAATGGCAATTAAGGGGTGGTTCCACACTCCCCAAAGCCCGCAAGCTGTGGCCTTACCATCGGATATATTTTAAGGTCATATCCAGGACCAGAAGAGACACAGAAGAAGAGGCGAGATGCGATGGAACGAGAGATGAACAGGCAATCGAGTGTTTGCTAATGCGCTGGGAATCTAGAGTTTAATCCTAGGTTGAGCTATATCAGAATTTTAGTTAAACTCCCAACATTATAAGTGTATATCAAGGCCAAGACTTCGTAATCTAGCAGGGGATGCCCTTTTCTTTGCTCTGCAACCTCTATTCCACAGAAGAGAGGTTGCGATTCTGTCTCTGCTCTACCATCATTTTCATGACAGATATTCGACTGAACTCCAATCTATAGTTTCCACTTGCCAATCTGCCACAAAAACACTCGTCTAGCAAAAAACAGTATCAATAAATTACCCCACTCTCTATATATGCTATAATCTAAACGTGGATTCCATCAACAAAGCTTTTTTCCTAGAATTGCCTGTTCAGTCTCGAAAAACAAAGACTACCCCCTTTAGGGGCAAATGTGCGTGTAATTGTGAGACAAAGGTTGCGCAATTATCAACCATATCTCATCTGAATCGGAACTGTTTAGGTCTAGTGGCAAGGAGAACTCCAGGGCGACTGGAAACTCTGCCGAGATAAGCGGAGAGCACATACAGCACCTGGAAGTGCCAAATGGTCACCCATTTAGTACTGACCAGGTTCAACGTTGCTTAACTTCGGTCATTCAGCGGGAATCGATGTTTCAACGTGATTATGCCGTGCCCACTATTCTAGAAAATCAGTAAAATGTCAATTTATGGATAATGATGTCTATGCTTAGCATTTTTTTACAACTTCAAGCCTTAATTGTAAATATTTTCGTTTGATTTCATGAATGTTACATCAAAAAATATTCTTTCTTCGATTTCGAGAAATTTTTGTTGAACTCAAAGTAAACCATTTAAAGCAAATAGGGAAGGCAAAGAAGTTGGATGAATTGATGCCGCAAGATTTGAACGATAATCAAAAACATCGTCGTTTGGAGTTGTCTTCTATGCTCCTTCTGCACAACAAAAACGACCCACTTTATGAGCGGATTGTGACGTGTGATGAGAAGTGGATCCTCTACGACAACTGGCACCCAAAAAAGGTTATGGTCATTGTTTGGTGGTTTGCGGTCGGTTTCATCCATCACGGCTTCTTGAACACGGACGAAACGATTACGGCAGAGAAGTACTGTCGACAAATTTGCGAAATGCACCAGAAGATTCAATGTATGATGTTCTCGAAATTGGTCCATATGATGGACCGATTCTCCTTCATGACAACGCTCGCCCGCACGTTGTGCAACTGACCCTGAAGAAACTGAACGAATTGGGCAAAGAGACTCTGCCTCATCCACCATATTCACCAGACCTCTCGCCCACCGATTATCACTTTTTCAAGCATCTCGACGACTTCCTGCTCGAAAAATGCTTCAAAAGCCGAGATGGTACCGAATCGGCTTTCAATAACTTTATCGCTTCCGGAACTCCGGATTTCTATGCTAATGGGATGAATAAACTTGTGTATCGTTGGCTACAATGTGTCGATTCTAATGGTTCTTATTTCGATTAATGAAGTTTATTATGAAAGGAGAGATTGCATTTTGAAGTTGAACGTAAAAATCGACATTATTTTTGCACCAACCTAATAGGTTAAAACATCTTAGGCAACATGACAGACTTTTTTTTTTGTTGGCCAGTGTTATCTAAGTAGACTACATGATTCAATGTCCGTCGGGTTCTGCTTCCCGAACCTTAGAGGCATTAACTCCCCGATTTTTGTTGCAACAGAAGATCCAAAAAGTCACTAAAGGGTTTTGAACTTAAACTGCTTCTTTATTCTCCATGATATTTTTCTGTAATTTTAACACAATCTAAAACATTGACAAATATAAAAAAAAAAAAAACAATATTAAATTCATACAATCTTTATTTATAAAAAATACTTTTTTTTAAATGTTGCCCATTTTCAGCTTGGAATATTTGTGCTTTTTCCAAAACATTATTCATGATAGCTTGTAGTTTAACTCCCTAATTTCGTTCCTGACGTTTTCCTTCAATTCTTGCAGAGTTTAGGGTTTGATAACATGGGCTATATCTTACATGAAAATGCCGGCAATAAGCTCGTTGAGTTAAGAATTTGACCCCTGATTTTGGTAAAATATTATGTATGTGGTCTAGTGCTATACTTATTCATAATTATGAACTAGAGAACCTACAAAATCTTTTAGATAGTTATTTTATATAAACTTCTTTCCAGTTAACGAAAAAAAAAACATTAAAAAAATTTACGTGCGATGATAGATAAATACAATGAGGATTTCGATTATCGATTGTCGGTAATTAGCGAGGGTATTTTAAAACAGAACTTTACTTAGATCACTCCCAGAATTATACACTAAAGTGCATTTAAATTTTAAGTAACATCTATCTAGCCTTTTCGGAGTCTATAAGGACAAACTCACGCACGCAGACAAAGTTGCATTTATATAATTGCAGAGATAAATACATATAAATATAAACACACACATACATACATACATACATATATATATATATATAATATGTATGGATACTTAACCCATTCACATGAACTCACTTTTTTCTTCGCCATAATCCCTCTGCTTCACTTTTTGTTATCAAGTAAGATCTATGACTTACTTGTAGTTTCATTAAATACTTTTGCAAGCAAAATCCGATCTCGCATTTTGCTAAATCCTACCTTCTGATGGGAAGGGAAGTATTTCCTCGAAACTACGCGGATTAAGGACTATCCACTCATTTTATGCTTCCTTTTCAAATAAAATATGTTTTTAACTCTTTTTCATAGTTAACATGTTTTATTAGCTACTTGCTCTCTCTCTTTCACGCACGCACACACACACACACATACATATATATGTTTATATATATATATATATATATTTGCTTAAAGTTTAAAAGAAAATGCGAGACATTGATAATGAAGGGGTTTTAGTTAATGGACTCTTCCTATTTTATGTGAACTTTTCAGACACGGGCGTGATTGAAACGGAGAGTAACGATTTAAACTGTTTGTGGAAGTGCTTAAACCATCCGAATCGTATTCAGGTGTTGAATTTAGCAGTTTACAAAAAACACGCACAGACAGAAGAACAAATAAAAAAGGGGGAAAAGATTTAAAAAAAGGACATATATTGTACATCAATGGAATGAAGTATTGCAGAAATGCCAATTACAAAGTACGGTTTTATTTTCTGTTTCTTTGTATTTTTGTATGTCTTTCTATATATGTTCCCATTGTTTCCACTATATAGTTTATTTTTGTATAATTTATATCGTCTGAAGAGGTTTCTGATTACTTGTAACTGGCTGACTGAAACATGCTCATGAATGCGTAGCGACATTTAAATGCTTATGCAAAACAAATAAAAAGTATGTATATATATATATATATATATATATATATATATATCACATTTTATACATATATATTTCACATTTTCACGCACTGATCCAAACCGTTAATATATATATATATATATATATATATATATATATATATATATATATATATATATATATGCTTTGAAAATCGCTTTTATAGCGAGATTTAAGAATTGTTAGCCGAAAAAAAAGGTGAAAAACAAAACAAATAATCAATAAATAATTGTTACCAAAGGCAATAAATGCTACTTTTTTTTTTACTTACATGAATGAGTTTATTTTATGTTTTAAAGTATTTTCAAGCGCTTTTCTTTATTTTTTAATATAACATTGCGGGTGTGTGGGTGCGAAATATCTCCAGGTTTTCTAGAATTCCCCGCTAGATTGCAAACGAAATTTCCAGATCTAGCGGGAAAACCGCTAAATTGGAAACATTGGTGACGTGACGGCAAGCGGTGATAAATAATTGTCCATAAATAAACATTGCCTATCGGTCCAAAGAAAACCACCTATTTTTTTATAGAAAACTTAAGTATAATATTATAATTAAAAAGAGATATATAAAAACACGCATGGGTACAGTAAACATATTATACCAAAATGTCGAAGCAATCATTTATTTAGTTATTTAGACTATTAATTACGAACGAACCAAGAGATACATTTATATATATATATATATATATATATATATATATATATATATATTCATAAGAGATACATTTATATATAAATATATCCATATTATATATATATATATATATATACTAGTTGGGCGACCAAAATTGCCTGGCCGTAAAATACGCTTAAATATGATATTTTGATTAATGCAGATTTCGAATTTATCATTATATTATATTAGACCATGTATATATAAACTATTTAAAAAGGTTTAAAATATGACTCGTGCGCCACCACTAAGAATTGAAACCAAAACGTTTAGCTTATATATGATGCACTCTCCCGTCAATTTCGACATGTGAGCTTTCGCCACAACCAAGTTGCTCGGAAATTCACACAGATGATGTGTTTATAATGGCGAAGGCGTTGTGTAGAACCATATACAGTTTTTGTATTAGTGTACATTAGATCGCATTTTTTTTTCACATCAGAACTCCTAGATGCAGGCCTTAACGAAGACTGGGTGGGGGGACATCTCTTACAGAGAATCAACACGCCCACCCCCAGACACCAACATGGAAATCGGCAGTATATACAGCGCCTAACCTTACCAAATGGTCACCCATCTGGTACTGGCCAGGCTCAACGTTGCTTTACTTCGGTGATCAGGCGACACATTGATTCTCGCAACATATCACATCGATTCTCGCAACATATATATATATAAATATATATATATATATATATATATATATATATATATATATATATATATATATATATATATATATATATAATAGGAGAAATATCATCCGATAATTGTTCATAAATGCGAGAATGATGAAGTAGTGTCGAGTTTAAATGATGTCCATTGTCAGGTACATGTTAACCCACCCAAAATCCTAACCGGATGTTTGAACGGCGGGTGCTCTTTACCGAATTACACGAGAGACACAATAAAAAAGAAAAATAAACAAGGAAATAATTTGTGTGAAAAGCGGGTCGCATGAGGGTGGGTTGTGTTCGATTCATCGTACACCTGAGTTGATCCTAAAAACGGACACACCCCGGCAATCTTCAAGTGGTAAATTCGCCGTTTCAAAAAAATGTCGTCTTCGCTTCACTGTTTTGGTAACAGTATAACCGCAATTTACAGGTGGCCTGAAGGCGTTTAAGTAATTCACAAGAATCAGCAATATATATATATATATATATATATATATATATATATATATAAACATATATATATATATGAAGTGTGTCATAATAAAATGTATACACTCTTTAAATGACCATAAAAGCAACATTTTTTATAAGAAAGAAAAGTGTCATGCATCAAAATACTGTGCACAAATATAGAAACCAGCTAATTATCGAAAGTGCTCAAATTATTGGCCATTGTCGTCCATGAGCAGCTGACAGTGCTCACTGATTGAATCGAAAACGTTCGTAATCAGTTCAGTTGGTATGTTGACACATCTTCTTTCAATGGTTGCTGTCAATTCATTAATTGTACCTCGTTTTATGGTTTTATGGTCTAAGTTTAACAAGCCTCCATCCATCCCAACAAAAGAGAAAAAATTCAGGGGGGGGGGTCGAATCTGGTGAGCGTGGACAGCACTCGATACTTCCTCTTCGCCCTATATATTTATCAGGTGACTCAAGATATGCTCTCACGTCATGATGATAATGGGGAACTGCTCCATCCTGCCGAAAGTGCTATTCTTTATTCCTTGGGAACGTGGTGTAGCGTATTTATGTAGCATATTGAGATAATTTTAAGAGTGCATACATCTTATTATGACACCTTATACATACATATATATATATATATATATATATATATATATATATATATATATGTGTGTGTGTGTGTGTGTGTGTGTGTGTGTGTGTGTTGTATCCACGTATATTCCTTTTTAATATATTTAAATATTTATGAATAAAAATCAATACGAAAAATATCTAAATGTTTACATCTTTTCTGTATTTATTTCCTGTGTGTTGACGTGTAGGAATACAAAAAGTCTTTTGAAAAAAAAAACAAAAAAAAACAAGAATGTTTCCTTCAAAAGCACATAATTTTCGACCGATCCTTCGATCTTCCTAAGTGTGAATGGACTGAGGAAGATCGAAGGATCGGTCGAAAATTATGTGCTTTTGGAGGAAACATTCTTGTTTTTTTTTTTGTTTTTTTTTTTTCAAAAGACTTTTTGTATTCCTACACGTCAACACACAGGAAATATATACAGAAAAGATATAAACATTTATATATTTTTCGTATTGATTTTTTATTTACACGCACACACACACACACACACACACACACACACACACACACACACACACACACACACACACACACACACACACACATATATATATATATATATATATATGTATGTATATATATATATATATATATATATATATATATATATATATATATATATATATATTAATGTTGGGACGAAAAAAGCGGAACTATTTGGAGTATCAGAATTGATATCGGAACCGCAAAAAGTTTGTGCATATTTTCCGACGCCAAAAACGATTTCTGCAATTATATTTTTCTATTTGATTTCGTTTAAAAGAAAGTAATCCACTCCAAGTAAAATAGCTATTCACGAGTAAAGCTAAAATACACAGATCATCTCCCTACAATTCTGTTTTATGTTAAAGAAAATATAGGTGCATTTTACATATATTTCTAACGGTAATCGAAAAAAAAAATCGCAACTTTATATTTAAATATGTAAGGATTTTGGATAAACAATACGTTCTTTGGATATGACAGGTACACGTTCGAAATAAATGTTTCTGTTTAGAGCGCAATTGAGCCATGATACTTGACTTTGGCATTTTAAAGTTTAATTCATGTCATTACGTACAAAAATATTTTCGTATAATCAAAAGTTGGTTCTCTACAGATCAATGTAGATTACAATGTATACAATGGATAAACAATACGTTCTTTGGATATGACAGGTACACGTTCGAAATAAATGTTTCTGTTTAGAGCGCAATTGAGCCATGATACTTGACTTTTGCATTTTAAAGTTTAATTCATGTCATTACGTACAAAAATATTTTCGTATAATCAAAAGTTGGTTCTCTACAGATCAATGTAGATTACAATGTATACAATGGATAAACAATAGGTTCTTGGATATGACAGGTACACGTTCGAAATAAATGTTTCTGTTTAGAGCGCAATTGAGCCATGATACTTGACTTCTGCATTTTAAAGTTTAATTCATGTCATTACGTACAAAAATATTTTCGTATAATCAAAAGTTGGTTCTCTACAGTGCAATGTAGATTACAATGTATACAATGGATAAACAATAGGTTCTTGGATATGACAGGTACACGTTCGAAATAAATGTTTCTGTTTAGAGCGCAATTGAGCCATGATACTTGACTTTGGCATTTTAAAGTTTGATTCATGTCATTACGTACAAAAAATATTTTCGTATAATCAAAAGTTGGTTCTCTATAGTGCAATGTAGATTACAATGTATTATGAACTAAGTCACTGCGAGGGGGCATACAAAGCTTAGAGGAAGCAATTAATTGATTTCAATGGAAAATGGGCGATTTCAAGGATTTCGATGACAATAAAAATATGGGAAATATTTGTTGATCATTATTCCATCTCAGCTAAGGTCGGTTATCCCTGTTAATATATATATATATATATATATATATATATATATATATATATATATATATATATATAATCCCTGTTATATATATATATATATATATATATATATATATATATATATATATATAAATTTCGGATAGCAATAATTCCCGTGTTTTCGATCCTTTTCCTCGAGTTGCTTTTGGCCTTCATATGTGTTTAGTCTAAATAGTAAACAAAAAACATGGTAAGTACAGTAGTTCAATAATCCATATAATTTAAATTAAGCACTTCCATTAAAAATTCCGAGGCATAAAAAGCGAAGAAAGCATATATTGTTTAAAACGACTAAACTCAGGATGGGTGTGATTTATATTTTCTTATTCTGTCCCCATTAACTTGGCTTCTCACGAGGGCAGAGTTAGGGACAATGTTGTTTTCAATGTTATTAGAATCCAGATCCTCGATAAGAGCAACTCTGGATTGGAACAAAAATATAATCGACTCTAGCTTAATACGATATCTTCTTAAAGAACCCAGAACAGAAATGATGAAGTGTGGTATCAATTCTTCTTGGGCTGGCAGATTACATTATATAAAGATATTGGCTTCCTGACCTAAAATAGATCAAACATTGTTGTTACTGTTTTTCCTTCTCTTTGCATAACGTATGCTCAGTAAATCCAAAAACAACAAAAATTCCGTTTACAAGACAAACAAACTAAACACCATAAATAAATATTCGAATGTATATAAAGAAATTAAGTCGTATAGGCTTTTCATCAAAATGACTAGATTCTGCATTAAATCACTCGAAAAGTGTTGATATGCCGTAAAAACAGACAAACAGTAACTAAAAGGCAAAGAAAATAGAATATCTACTGTGATAATCCATTACATTTGTTTTTACCACCTGATGATCTAACGAAGAATCGAGAACGTTAGAGATACAATATCATGAAAAGTTTCAAGAAAAAATATACGATTAAACCCGGACCTCAAATATCCAACATAGACTCCCCATGTCTCTTTCTCTAACATCAGGGGTCTACATTCCAACTTTTCAGAGGTTGAAACCCAATTACAGGAGACTAAACCAGACCTATGCTTCCTAAACGAAACTGGAATTGGATCAACTATTTCCCTAAAAGAGTTCTTAGTTAAAGGATACTCTAACTTAACTTTCAAATCAGATCTTTCAAGATCGCCATGAGCATGGAATATGTGTCTACATTAAAGATGGCTTTCCATGTGGTAGGGAAATCCCCAGAGAATATCCTAAATTACCCTATATGTGTTTCCGTCTTGCACTTGCCCACACTACTGCATTTATATTTGCTCTCTATCGCCCCCACAACAGCGGAGTTACTATTTTTAAAACCTTATCTGAGAAAATTGACCACATCCTTTCTGCTCATCCTTCGGCTAACACCCACGTTTGTGGAGACTTCAATGTTCACAATGTGGAATGGTTAACCCACTCAAACAAGACAGATCAAAAATTCCCCCCACTCTTTATCTGTGCCTAAACCTAAACGTAGATTCCATGAATAGAGCTTCTTTCTTAGAACTGCACGCCTGTGGAATTGTCTTCCGTTTTCCTGCTTTCCGGCTGACTACAATATGGTTGTCTTCAAGTCTAACGTAAATAAGTTCTTGATGAGCCGTTCCATATAAGTTATCAAATTTACCAAATTTTCATTACTAATGATTACTATATTGTCCAATTTCTACTGTACACTCTTTAACCCTTATCCTTGAGTGGCCTCTTGGCCTTGATAATGTGGTGATGCCTATGTAAAAAAAAAGGGGAGGTTCTGTTACGATTTCTCCATTGCTTATGACTTCACTTAGATTGTTTATGAACCAACCCGTGTGCCCGATACTGACGGTCAGTATGCACATCTCACAGACCTTTTTGCTCATCTTCCGTTCTATCTCCACTGGGATCTTCAATTAAGATAAAAACGAAATGCAATAAGTCCTCAGACGTATCTCTCCATCGTTCAGTATATCGATACACTATGACTGACTGGGGATATCAGATCTACATCTGCGTTCCATGTGTAAAAAGGATGCATTGTCTAGAGTATCAGACCTGACAGAATTGTTAATTGTAGGTGTAGACCGATTCATATCCTCGAAAAAAATTCTAGCAAAAACCTAACAGCCAACCGTAGTTATCTCCAGAATATGCTGTTGCCATTGTGACGATACTACCATCTATGGCAGTATATCAAAGACCGTAAATGACCAAGTTCTCTCTGATTCTCTCTTCTCTGATCTTAAGTATGTAGTACAATGGGGAAAGAAGTGGCTGGTTACGTTTAATGTAACTAAAACAAAACTTGTCTTTACATCTCCAACGTTCTGATCCCAATCTGGCATCAATTGAAATCTTGAGGAGGCTCCATGTTTTGACAAGCTCCTGGGGTTGACCGTAACTCCTGATTTTAAATGGAACACTTACATCAAATCTGTTGCCGAGGGTGCTGGGAAAATGGTGAGATACTTCTATCGATCCAGTAGATATCTCATTTCAGATGCAATTCTCTACCTATATAAGATCCAGGTACGTCCAAGGTTGGAGTACTGTTGCCACATGTGGACAGGAGCTGCTAGAAAGACCTTAGCCTGCCTTGACAGAGTTCAAAACAGACTTCGTAGCGTAGTGGGGGAATCGTTTTTCTCTTCCCTACAATCTCTATCTCACAGAAGAGACGTTGCGAGCCTGTCTCTGCTTTATCCTCATTTTCGTGGCAAGTGCTCGTCTGAGCTCCAATCTATGGTCGCTCCTCGCCAAACTTTCACGAGAAACACTTGTCTAGCTAAAACACTATCAATAATTTCCCCCATTTTATCTGTACCTAAACCTAATCGTAGATTCCATGAACAAAGTTTCTTTCTTAGAACTGCACACCCGTGGAACTCTCTTTTGTCTGCTTTCCAGCTGACTATAATATGGTTGTCTTCAAGTCCAACATAAACAAGTTCTTGATGAGCCATTCCCCTGAAGTAATCCAATTTACTAAATTTCCACTACTAACAATTACTACGACATTGTCCCATTGACTACTGTTCGCTTATTAACCCTTATCCTCGAGTGGCCTCCGGGCCTTGATGAGTGGTGAACCATTTGTAAAAAAAAAAAAAATTTCTTAGAAAAATTCGAAAAAAATGAAACAAGCAGAAAAATTATGTTATTTTACACAAATTTTTCTTGGATATATTGTTTGTTTTCATGTAAATATGTTTAGTATTATCTGATATTAGATACCCGGGTCACCACTTATTACCATGAGAAAAAAAAAGAAGAGGGCTATAACTATTTTTTTTTGTATAAATATGTTTTCTTGTAACAATTTTAATCCAAAGTCAGCTTTCACTTTACAAACCTGGTGTCCTCTTTTATATATATATATATATATATATATATATATATATATATATATATATATATATATATATATATATAATTTTTTTCATCGCCCTTTGACACGCTATATGTATATATATATATATATATATATATATATATATATATATATATATATACACATATATATATACTCGGGTTTTTTATATTCAAAAGTAATGGACTAATGAATTCAACGAGGTTGTTAGATAGTGCTCAATAAAAAGAGCTGATAATACTTGTTTATTGTTATATAAACATGGTCACATCCCGCTGCTACAAATAGCCACTTGTTTCAATCAAACAACATATATCATCAGGCAGCGACTTGACTATTCAATGTGATGTGAGCATGTTTATATAACAATAAACAAGTATATATATATATATATATATATATATATATATATATATATATATATATATATATATATATATATATACGGCCTCCATAGAATAGAAATAGGCACAAACTTTAATATTAATTACACACACACACATATATATAATTATTTTTTTACTATAATATTTAAATACGTACAGACACTAGTGTTTGATGCTTTCGGGAATCTTCCGTGCAGGGTGACACGATTAACATCAGTCCATAGTCCGTTTGGGATAGATATGAGAAAATTTAGGTTAAAATAGCACAGGTAAAATGGTACTGTAATTTTAATCATTATTTATTATCTTGTGCCATATTTTCACTTTTACTCTGCCATTTTTTACAATGTTATTTTTACGTGTGATATATATTCTGTGAATTGAACGTTGGATTATACCGGTGGAATACTTTGCAGGATAAATCTAAATTTATACAGAAATAATTTTAAAAGATGGCTCATTCTAGAAGGATATCTCCTTCCTGTTCCTGTGGCCTTCTCACTTCGAGCTTTGCGAATTGATATCAAAACCCTCAGACCCCGAACTGTTTTTTTTTCCGAAATATCTTGTCATGATCACTTCCTTTCTTTTAATTCTATCAACTTATCTCTCTCACTTCCCCCATGACTACACTCATTCTTGCCATTCTGATATGTGTCCCCAGAGACTTTACGAATGCCTTGGCGTTGATTAAAGACTACAGGTTCTCTTAAGCCTCCGATTTACCCTAGGGACAGTCGGGGGGGGACACGTTCTATCCATTGCTTTCCAATAAGCATGGTGTATCTACGAGCTCAATGGATTTTCTGTAACTGATATTGTCTAATTTGAAAGATTACCCTAATCAAATTACATGTTTTATTTAAAACAGATTTACAAAATGTATGCATAAAACACACACACACACACACACACACACACACACACACACACACATATATATATATGTATATATATATATATATATATATATATATATATATATATATATATATATATGCGGCCTGGCAAGGCCACAGGGGAGACAACGGAAGCAGCAAAACTAAAGATGGCCTGCTAGGGCACTATATATAAAAATGTAGGCAAATTTGGGCATATTTTATTGGTTTAAAATATCGATTCTTTTTTACAAATTGTCGTAATATTTTAACAATAGAATAGTATTATAATCTTCAAAAAAAGCCTGCAAATATTCATGAGAGAATTTAAGATATGAGCATTTCAAAATTCTATTTGTCTACGAATATATATATATATATATATATATATATATATATATATATATATGCATACGGGTATATATATATATATATATATATATATATATATATATATATATATATATATATATATATACCAAATTTTTGGCAATTTTGTAAATTCAAAAAATCGGGGCTATTGATCAGATTTTAAGAATTGAAGGTTCATTGGAAAGCTAATGATCTGAATTGTTTAGTGGGCTAATTGTTTAGTGACATTGGCCGTTAAGTTCGCACATTATTGTTGAAACAAGTCGGGGTCTTTTTTCCATATTAATTTAACGTACAATGAGCACCCACTTTATGTCCACGATCGCTATAAAGTGAGTATTTACTTTACGTTAAATAATTATAGAAAATAATAGAACTATAATTTATTCATAGCATCAAAATTACTAGTTTCTGGGACTTTTCGTTTTCAGCGTTCTCGAAAACCTGTAAAAATATTTCAATCATAATCATTTGTTTTCCTAAATTTGCTTATGAATTACAAAATATCTGATATTTTCTCAAATGTGTGGCCCTGTATTGCTACTGCATTTTTATATTCCTTCATATATATATTTATATATATATATATATATATATATATATATATGTGAGAGAGAGAGACAGAGACAGAGATATTAAAACTTGCTGCTATGTTTGAAAATGATGTGAAATAACAGCAAAGGGGAGACTTGATTCCAGATTTCATATGTTTTATCTCCCCATATTGATTGCATACATAGAGAGGTATAAATATTATGAAGTCTACCCTTGCTGTTATTTCAGATCATTTGAAACCATAGCGGCAAGTTTTAGTCTCCCCTCCATGAAGGCCAGGGGTTTTAAGTACACACACACACACACACACACACACACACATATACATATATATATATATATATATATATATATATATATATATATATATATATATAAGTGAAAATGTCCGGCTGTCTGTCTGTGTACATTTCCCTACTAAATGACTACAGACTCGAAATTTGGTATTCGGAGTATTGGGATTTGGGAAAATCTTTATAATCGGTCTTTAGCCAGAAATTTGTCTATTAATGGGGTCAAAGCTCAACGATATGACCTTTGAAAACTTTACCAAACTCCTCCGCCAATTTTGTGTCCAAACACTTGAAATTTTAGATATAGGTTACTTGGACATGGACCTAACTTTATAAGCAAAAAACAGTAAATTTGATCTCTGCGGTCTCTAACAAATAATTCAGCCAATTTTTGGTCTAAACCTTTGAAATTTTACATAAAAGGTATTCAGACATTGGGCAAGGTTTTTAATCGTTTTCTTTTCTGAAAATTTGGCTTCCAAGGGGTCAAACTTAAAAAGATTTTATCTTTGCTGTCTCTAGCAAAGTATTAAGCCAATTTTGGGTCTAAACATTTGAAATTTTACATAAAGGGTATTCAGACTTTCAGCAAGTTTTTTTTTAAATCAGTTTTTGGGCGATAATTTGGCTTCGAAGAGGTCAAAGTTGAAAGAGTTGGCCGTTGCAAACTCTACCAAACTTCTCCGCCAGTTTTGGATTTAAACACTTTAAGTTTTAGATGTAGGTTACTTGCATATGGATCAAACGTTTTAATTTGATTTGAGCCCGAAACAAAAAATGTTAAGGGGTCAAAATTTGAGTCAAAGTAAAAAAAAAAAAAAAAATACCTCTGCGGTCTCTAGCAACTTTTCTCTATGGTAGCTTAATATATAGAAAGGCAATACTATACATATGCACACTTTTTAATATATACATGCGGATATAAAGATATGAACAGTACATAGGGCCCGAGCTAAGCCGGGCTGAATTGCTAGTATATATATATATATATATATATATATATATATATATATATATATATATATATATATATATATAAGTGAAAATGTCTCTGTGTGTCTGTCTGTGTACATTTGCCTACCAAAGCTACCAAATAACTCTGTCAATTTTCGCTCTGCAGACTCGAAATTTGATATATGGGGTATTGAGATTTGGAAAAATCTTTATAATCGGGTTTTGGTGTTAAGCAGGTAAAGTACAACGATATGACCTTTGAAAACTCTACCAAACTCCTCCGCCGATTTTGGGTCAACACACTTGAAATTTTAGACATTGGTTACGTGGACATGGATCAAACGTTATAATTTCATTTGAACTCAAAACAGTATAAGTTAAAGGGTCAAAATTTGGGTCAAAGTTAAAAAAAAATTGATCTCTGCAAACAACTCAGCCAACTTTTGATCTAAACATTTGAAATTTACATAAAGTGTATTCAGACATAGGGCAACATTTTAATTGTTTTTTTTTCTGAAAATTTGGCTACCAAGATGACAAAGTTCCAAAGAGTTTACCTTTGTTGTTTCTAGCAAACTATTCAGCCAATTTTTTTTCATAAAGTGTATTCAGACAGGCAGAAAGCTTTTTAATCAGTTTTTGGGCAAAAAATGGACTTCAAAGAAGTCAAAGTTGAAAGAGTTGACCTTTGCAGACTCTACCAAACTCCTCCGCGAGTTGATGATCTAGACACTTTAAATTTTCGATGCAGGTTATTGGGATATGGGTCAGACATTTTAATTTGATTTGAGCTCAAAACAATAAATGTTAAGGGGTCAAAATTAATGTCAAAGTTAAAGAAAATTTTAGCTCTGCGGTCGCTAGCAACTTTTCTCTATGGTAATAAAGGAAGCCTATTATATAGAAAGGCATTACCATACATATGCACACTTTTTAATATATTCATATGCATATAAAGTTATGAACAGTACATAGGGTCTGCGCAAAGAACTGAACTTATATACAGGGTGTCCGTAAAGTTACTATACAGTGATTTCTTTGAGCTTCTGCCATATACCTCAGCAACTGTAGCCAAATTTTGTTCAGTGCACACACTTGGCCGACCAGAACGCGGAGCATCGGCAACTTAGCCAGTCTCATCAAATTTGTCTCGAAGTTTGTTAACTATTAATACAAATATAATACAATAAAACAATACGACTGTATAGTAACTTTACGGACACCCTGTATATATATAAATGGAGGAGTATAAAAAGACAGTAGCAATGCAGGGAACCGGCTGTTATATTGGTCTGAAGTATAAACAAAAATACACAAAGAATAGGAGCTCTTATTTGTTTGTGTAATATCTTCACTACATATATCCATTTTTTTTATGATAATCACAATGTGAATCAGTAAACATGAACTTACAGTTTGATATAACCGCGATGGTGGAGGTCTTAAAATGTCGAGAATTTATCTCTTTTTCAAAAGAAATGTCCTCAAAAAAGAAGAAAAACATTGAAATATCGATATTTCAAAGTTTTTTCTTTTTTAAGAACATACACGCGCGAGCACACATGACTTACTTACCTTTGTACTGAGCCCTGTTGAAGTCAACTGAGCCCTGTTGAAGTAAATACGTAAAATTTACGCATAAAATTTTATCTTTCTATATTTATGTGATTAAATGAAGTAGTCATATATATATATATATATATATATATATATATATATATATATATATATATTGTAGTCATATATATATATATTGTAGTCATATATATATATATGTATATATATTGTAGTCTACATTGCACTGTAGAGAATCTGCTGTTGATTTTATAGAATTATTTTTGTATAATGGTTGGAATTAAAGTTTGAAATTTAGAAGTCAAATACAGTGGTGCAATTGTACTTCAAGCAAAGACATTCATTTTTAAAGCGCCCCTGTGTTATCAAAGAACCTACTGTTTATTTTATTAAAATATTTTCATATAATGTCTTGAATTTAAGTTTACAATGCCGAACTCAAGTATAACGTTTTATTTGTGTTCTAAACAGAAAAAATCATTTCACACACGCCTCTGTCTTATCAAAGAACGTACTCTTGATTTTATACGACGGTACTTTCTACTTGTGCAGTGCCAACACTCCTCAAATGTACTTTTGATGTAAACTTTTTTTCAAATTCGGATTGTTTCTTTTTTAATCAGATATTTCGATTATCGATTTACAATTCTCGAAATATTCCGATACAGAGCTTATCTAAGAATACTCCCAGACAAAAAAAAATGCGTGAAATATAAGTCAGCCTGGCTGTTTTGGAGTAGATAAGGAACGAACTCACACACTTAGACAAAGTGTCTTTTATATATAAGTAAAGACAACGATAAGTACAATTTGAAGCTAGTGTTCATGTATTTGCGTTTGATATTGTAGATATTAATTTAAACCAGCTTTACAAAATGTATACATATAAACAGCTCCTATCTTTTCACCGCCAATGCTCTGATTCGTACTTGGTCCCAATTTATAAGAATGGCTCACGTTTCAAAGAATCGCTCTGGTTCTGGGACTTGCCTTCACCCCTGATTCCTGGAAGGGAATGCTTACATCAAATCTGTTGCCAATGTCGCTGGGAAAATGGTTATTCTACCGCTCCAGAAAGTATTTCACTTAGAGGCAATCCTCTACTTCCATAAGAACCAAATATATCCTAACAACGAGTACTGTTCTCATATCTGGGCAGGAGTTGCTCAGAGAACCCTATCTTGTCTTGGTAGTGTTCAGAACCGGTTTCGTAGTCTGGTCGGCGATGCCCTTTTCTCCTTCCAGCAATCTCTTCGCACAGAAGAAATGTTGCGAGCCTGTCTCTTCTCTGGCGTTATTCTCATAGCAAGTACTCGTCTGGGTTTCTATATATGATCGCCTCACGAAAACTTTCACAAAAAACACTCGGCTACAATCAATACAAACAATTCCCTCTACTCTCTAGCTATACCTAAATTTGAACGCAGATTCCGTGAACAAATCCTCGTTCCAGGAGTGCCCAGCCATTGAACTCTCTTCCTCTGACATGCTTTCCAGCTAACTACAACATAGTAGTCTTCAAGTCCTATGTAAACAAGTTTTGATGTTTTGCCACATTAAATAATCAACTTCAACCACCATCGATCACTAAGCAGTTGTTTCAATGATCACCTCACACCCAGTAATCGTTATCCACGAATTGCATTCGGGCCTTGATAAAAAGTGACTCCCATTGTGTGAAAAATAAAAAAGTCAAAATAAACAATAATCGATTAGGTAGTCAAGTTTTTCGTTGTCTTTTTCTTCTAGTTTGGTTTCTTTTGATAACTTTTTTCCCTTCTACTTCTTTCCAGGTGAGAATCCAGTTATATATATATATATATATATATATATATATATATATATATATATATATATATATATATATATATATATATATATATATATATATACAGGGTGTTTCAAAAGTCTTGGGAACATAACGATTTTTAATGACTCAAAAACTATTAGGAGTTGAAAAATGAAATTGGTACCGTTGGAAAGGTTAAAGTTTCAAGTTTTGTGGGGAATCTTCAAAGTTGCTCAATATGAGCAATATTCGTCACACAGCAGACATCTAGTCGATCGTCCATTTCCTGCCAAACGTGTTCCAGCATCTTGACGTCAATGGTTTCCACAACTGCCGTTACTCGAGCCTTTAGTTCGTCAATATCTCTTGGAAGGGGCAGCACATAGACTTGTTGCTTGACAAAGCCCCAAACACCCATCTTTCACAAATTTAGCATGCCATCTGACAATGGATTTCCTTTCAGGGGCTTCTTTTTTAAATTTCCTGCAAAATGCACGGTGAACACATGTCCACGATTCAGTCTTTGCAAATTGGAGGACGCAAAATGCCTTGTCTTGTTTAGAGAACGCCATTATCGCACCTGGAAAGATAAGACGAAAATCATTAGTATGACCAAAAACTTGATTAAGCAAGCTTTAAAATGGCACCAGTTTCATTTTTCTACCTGGAATAGTTCATGAGATATACGCATTTGTAATGTTCCCAAGACTTTTGAAACACCCTGTATATATATATATATATATATATATATATATATATATATATATATATATATTATATATATATATATATATATATATATCTATATATAACTACTTCATTTATTCACATAAATTTAATATACGAAAGTATAGATTTATGCGTAAATAAAATGCATGCCCATTGGCTGATAGGAAGGGGCACGGTGGATACTAGAAAACTGATTGGCCAACTAGAAATCCTCAACATATATAAAAACAAGAAGCAACGACAGAATTCGCGCATCAGCCTGACGAATCCTATAGTTGGATGAAACGCAGAATATTCAGTGTAGCTTAATCGCCATATATATTTTATAAATTACTATATATATATATATATATATATATATATATATATATATATATATATATATATATATACTAGAAGGAGATCGACCGTGGCTCTGGATTGAATGATAATCAACGAAGTGTTTACACTCGTATATTTTATTGTCATAAAAATCGTTCATCTTTTCAATTAAATAGATTGATTGCCTGTCCAAATTGGGGGCCGATCGTTGATCGCAGGGGGCTTACTTGACATGCTTCCGCGCAGTGACATAATCCACAATACGTTGTAGTCTGAATTACACCGTAGAGAACTTACTGATGATTTTATACAAATTATTTTCATATATAATGGATTCCATTAAGTTTAAAATAAAATTTAACAGACATAAATAAAATTTAACAGACATTACAAGTAAGACATTTTACCAATTCAACTGAATAAATATATGTATATATCAAATATATGTATGCACTTATTGATTTGTAAATCGCCACTTGTTCTCGTCTTCTCTTACCAACAACGACTATATTTCATTCATCGCATTGTGACAGCCTTCTAAATCTCTACATCACACAATGATTCAAGCAAACTACATATCCACCCTAAAATTAAAAAAAATCAGGTATCATGGTTTGATTTTGCTTTAAATAGAAGATTCATTTCTAATGCGCTTCTGTCGTATCAAATGACCAACTGTTTATTTTATATGTCGAACCTTTCAGCTCAGGTGGTAATTAGACTTTTCAAATGCAATTGTGATTTTAGGCTTTGTAAGGTCTTTACTTTGGTCTAAATCGGCTGTTCCTTCTTTCATCGGATTATTTCGATGATCGATTATCGACACTTGTCAAAGTTATTCCGATACAAAACCTATTTGAAAACACTGCCAGTCACATAAAGTACTTTCGTGTCCATATTTCCTCTTATATATATATATATATATATATATATATATATATATATATATATATATGAATAAAAAAGAATACGAAAAGTATAAAAGCTTATAACTTCTCTTTATTCGTTTTCAATTGGTGACGTGCGGGAATACAGAATAATATTATGAAAAATAATTAAAAAACTGTTCTTATAAGTACATATTTTTGGACCGATCCTTCAGTCTTCATCGGTGTAGTGAAAGTATATAGATACTAGCAGGCCGACCAGCACTGCCCAGTCGTAAAATACGCTTAAATATGATGTTTAGGTTAATACAAAATTCGTATTTACTATTATATCATATTGAACTAATAGCTATTACGTTACGCATGCATATTCGTAATGCCGTCGTTCGACCTTCACTTGACAAATTCCATTTTTTTAATTTCACACTTTTGCACTGTTTTCCCCTGTTAGAACCCAACTATAAAGTTTTGCATATGTTCGAATACCCTATATATTAAGTTTCATGTTCGTAGACCAAAAACTGACAGAGTAGTTTAGTAGGCAACATTGTGAATATTAAAGTCTCCATAGATTTGCATGTTAGCGGAGGGATGAGCAGAGAAAATGAAGTCAGTTTTCTCAGAAATACTCTCAACATTATGGGGATGATAGGCGGCAAATATGAACGCAGTGCTGTGAGCAAGTGCTACTCTGAAGCACATATAAAGCAAATTAAGGATATTCTCAATTAAGGATGTCCATATAACATAAAAAGCCTTCTCTAATGTAGGCACATATTTCATGAAGATTTTGGGGGTCAGATGTTTTATGGAACTTTTAACGATAAGGTGCAGCGAACTAAGTATTACCATATCCCTTCGATGCACAATCAAGGATTAATATGGATTAATATTAGCGTAAAAATGAGCACAAACCATATTAAACTATCAATTAGGCATAATGCACTCATTCTAAGTCAAGGGGCTATACAATTTGCTCTTTCTTAACGAGCTAAAACGTCGAGTGCATATATATATATATATATATATATATATATATATATATATATATATATATATAAGTATAGGGACCACTAATCGGAATCGGGAATTGGAAAAATCTTTTTGGGGGGGTATCGGAATCGTATAAATTTGAGCGTATTTTCCGATGCCAAAACCGATTTTTGAAATTATCATTTTTTATTTGATTTTGGTTTAAGAAACATCTTCCACTGCTTGTAGTAATGATAAAATAATAAATATTTATTGATTTAAACTTCCAGTGAGACTAAAATCTCTAGATCATCCCTTCATCAGTGTGTTTATGCGTTTAGGAAAATATAGGCACATTTAAGATGCGTTTTTACAATAATTGGGACCAAATAACACTTTTATAGGTAAATATTTAGACATTTATACATAATCGGAATCGGAATCGGTAATTGTATCGGAATCGGGAAAAATATTTGAATCGTCCCATCACTAGTATATATATATATATATATATATATATATATATATATATATATATATATATAAGGGAGTAGTCACCAACAATGTATATTTTTTAACATTATTTTATTATTCCGTGTCTTGGTTTTTCATTGAGAATTATGTTTGGATCATTGTAATAATGTTTTTAAGTCATTGAAATCGTTCGTTTTTACGCGCGTTTCAGACGTTAAGCAGACAAAGGTAGTGCAGTAGTTATAATGAATAAGAACTTCTATAAAACAAAAATTTTAGAATCACTAGGGAACGAAAATTATTATAAACCAATTAGCTCTAACATAGACGACACAACCATATCTAAAATAACAAAACTCTGCACAACATACAATAGTACATTAACTAAAAAAGAAAAAGACTTCCTTACAAACTTCACAACAAAAACAAACATCTTCTATGGGCTACCCAAAATACACAAATCTAATCAGGTAAGCCATGCCATCAACATACAAAAGTCCGAATACATAAGTACCCCAAACCCCAACGACCTCACATTCAGACCCATATTAGCAGGACCATCATGCCCAACAAGCAGACTTAGCAACCTAATAGATATACTATTACAGCCCTTCACAAATCTAGTCAGAAGTTTTGTAAGAGATAACACACACTTCCTTAGCTCCCTACCACAAACAGTAGACGATGGGACTATACTAGCCACATTCGATGTTAGCAGCCTATATAGCAATATCCCACACAATCTAGGAAAAGAAGCTATCGCATATTGGATTGACAAACATACACAGACTTTACACCCCAGATTCAATAAACAATTCGTGATTGATAGCATCGACATAATCCTCAATAACAACTCCTTCCAATCCAATAAAGACAACTACATCCAAATACTAGGCACAGCAATGGGTACCAAAATGGCACTGACATATGCCACCCTTACACTCGCCTTCCTAGAAGAGACCCTTTATGAAAGGATAGAGCAAAAGTACGGGCACGATATAAAAACACTCTTCATAAAATCTTGGAAAAGATACCTAGACGACTGCTTTATCATCTGGAGAACCTCATGGGGGGATATCAAAGAACTCCACACTTTACTACAAAATCTACACCCAAAAATAAACTTCACACTAGAACAAAGCCCCACAGAACTACCTTTCCTAGACATCCTAGTAACAATAAAAAAAAACATAATCACAGACATCTACCACAAACCCACAGACACTCAACAATACCCCCACTTCAAAAGCCACCACCCTAAAAACTGTTTAAAATCAATGCCTTACTCCCTAGCACGTAGAGTCTGAACCATAGTAACAGACAGACACCGCCGTTCAACTAGACTGAATGAACTACAAATAACACTGCGGAAAAGAGGATATCCACTACCACTAATACAGAAAGGTATTGAACTGGCTGAAAAAATTCCAATATATCAACTAAGAACCCTAAAAGAACACAACAAAGAACAAATTTTAGCATACGTCTCTACACACAACACAAATAACCCAGAACTATTCACACAGATAACAAAAAACCTTATCCTCCTCAATCAGAACGACAAACTAAACAACATACTTAAAACAACAAAAATAATAAAAAGCAAACGCCAACCCAAAAACTTAAAACACATCCTAACTTCCTCAAAACTCGTCCCACATACTACAAAAGGGGTTACAAAATGCAACAAACCGCGATGTGGAGTATGTGACATAATAATAGAAGGTAACACATACACATTCAAAAACCCAACACAAACATTCAAAATAAAAAAAGGATCTAAATTGCACCTCCAGAAATGTAGTATATGCACTAAGATGCACAACATGCAATAAATCCTACATAGGCGCCACCAAAGATTTCAGCAATAGAGTGGCCTTACATAAGAGCAACATCAAAATTGCAGATAACAGACACCTCTATGTTTCAAAACACGTACACACATGCAGTGGAAATAGCTTCAAAATAATGCCAATCTTCCAAACCGACAATTATTTTTATTTACTTACACAGGAAAATAACTTCATCACCAGATTCACTCCTGAACTGAACAGAACATAATAACATCACACAAAAACATGAAATGCAAGGTACACTCGCATGCACATCCATACACATACATATATACACACCCACACATAAATCAGAACCGACACATTAAAACACACACGGGGGGTCAACAACACATGAGTCAGATGACGTCATGACGTCGTGACCTGATTTACTTTAAATAGTTGAAAAACCGAGCAAATTTCATATACGTCGCTTTAGCTAAGGTAGTTAAGGCCTTGATTCATTATCTAAACGTTTTGGGTTCGAATCGTAGTGTGAGATGTTTTTTTTTCGATTTTTTAAATTTAAATATTGAACCCTGTATTATTTAAGCCATTTTTCACGTAAGGTTCGTTTTCCTGTTTTTTTTTTTTACTTCGCTTATTCTTAGCGACACCCCAAAACACCCGGGTACCCACCGATTTTTTAAATTTTAATATCAAAACAGGCTTATTTAAGCCATTTTCACGTGTTCGTTTTTTACTGTTTTCATCGTTCGTTTGCCTTACGTTAGTTTTTTTTGTGTTTTTTTTCAATGTTTTGATAACCCCCCCCCGCTTA
>NC_136523.1:5835000-5905000 GCF_053919585.1 Euprymna scolopes
ATATCAATATTGATATAAAATATTTCGGCAGATATCAATATTGGTATAAAATATTTCAGCAGATATCAATATTGGTATAAAATATTTCAGCAGATATCAATATTGGTATAAAATATTTCAGCAGATAGCAATATTGGTATAAAATATCTCAGTAGATATCAATATTGGTATAAAATATCTCAGTAGATATCAATATTGGCATAAAATATCTCAGCAAATATCAATATTTATATAAAATATTTCAGCAGATATCAATATTGGTATAAAATATCTCAGCAGATATCAATATTGGTATAAAATATTTCAGCAGATAGCAATATTGGTATAAAATATCTCAGTAGATATCAATATTGGTATAAAATATCTCAGCTGATAAAAACATTGGTATAAAATATTTGAGCAGATAATAATATTGTTATAAAATAGCTCAGCAGATATCAATATTGGTATAAAATATTTCAGCAGATATCAATATTGGTATAAAATATATCAGCAGATATCGTATTGGCATAAAATATCTCAGCAGATATTATTATATAATCGTTTAAATATATTTCAGCAGATATCATATTGGTATAAAATATCTCATCAGATATCGTATTGGCATAAAATATCTCAGCAAATATCAATATTGGTATAAAATATTTCGGCAGATATCAATATTGGTATAAAATATTTCGGCAGATATCAATATTAGTATAAAATATTTCAGCAGATATCAATATTGGTATAAAATATTTCAGCAGATATATTGATATAAAATATCTGCTGAAATATTTTATACCAATATTGATATCTGCTGAAATATTTTATACCAATATTGATATCTGCTGAACTATTTTATACCAATCTTGGCCTTTTGGTCAAGATCAAAGTGTAGTATCTGTTCCAACAGATACTGCAAGCTATGACTAGCTATGACTAGCAAAGACCAGATGTGGGGGCAACCCCACATGCCTGACCATTAACCAGCTCCCATTTCCCACCTCTCGGGAGCTGGTCCCCTTTTTCCCTTCCCCCTCCCTTCACTCCTCACATTAAAAATCGGCCTTGTGCCTAATTTGCTCGGTGGGGGAGCAAATAAATACCATCTGTTCTTCAGATGCTGCACTTCTATTTCTTGTTCTCTGTCAGTGGAGGAGAAATCCTTCGCGACTGAGACAATTTTTATTTTTGTACCTTTTCTCCACGTTAAAAAACGACCCTGGTGTCTAACTCTGTCCTGTGGGGAGGCATAGTAAATAGGTATATTGATATAAAATATTTCAGCAAATATATTGATATAAAATATTTTAGCAGATATCATATTGGTGTAAAAATATTTCAGACTCAATTCATAGATCATTCTTTTCGCGACGACAATAAATTTCAAATTTCGAATTGTTATACTATAGAACGATGCCTGTTCAACATTCGATTTGTATGTACATATAAAAAAAAATTCCCCATAGTCCGACAAATTTTCACAAAGTTCGATCTTCGAATGCGTATTAAAACTTCTCTATAACATAGCGAATTTTCGCAATGTTCGATTTTTGAATCCGTATTTAAAATTATCTACAGCATGGCGAATTATTACTTTACCTTTCGAGTGCGCATTTAACCAACTGAATCGTATTTTAAGATATTTATTTTACGACGACATTTTATTTTTAAATCCAACCGAATCCTATTAGTAAGGCCAATTAAAAAAAAGGTCCGACTCACTTCAGTTGCATCAACCTTCGTCCACCTTAAGTAGAGGGGCAATGAATCCTCCTTCAGATACAGCGGGAGCATTCGAACAATATTGTAAATTACGACCTGTTCTCTTTGGTAGACTATGCTAGACCCTCACAAACACCGCTAGACATTGCTAGTCCCCAAAACTACTACTAGTTACTGCTAGCCCTCAAAAACACCGTTACGCATTGCTAACCTCTTAAATACCTCGCTAGACAACGCTAGCCTCTACAAACACACCGCCAAACCTTACTAGCTTCCCAAGCACAGAAAATTCAGTCGAATCGCATTTAAATCTTGTCATTTCTCGACGCTTTAAATTTTCTGTATTCGACTCGATTCTTTTAATATTTCTATCGCTCGACGTTTTCAATTTTCAAATGTCCTATGCGAATCGTTTAATATTTCTATCGCTCGACGTTTTACATTTTCAAATGTCCTATGCAAATCGTTTAATATTTCTATCGCTCGACGTTTTCAATTTTCAAATGTCCTATGCGAATCGTTTAATATTTCTATCGCTCGACGTTTTCAATTTTCAAATGTTCCATGCGAATCGTTTAATATTTCTATCTATCGACGTTTTCAATTTTCAAATGTCCTATGCGAATCGTTTAATATTTCTATCGCTCGACGTTTTCAATTTTCAAATGTTCTATGCGAATCGTTTAATATTTCTATCTATCGACGTTTTCAATTTTCAAATGTCCTATGCGAATCGTTTAATATTTCTGTCGCTCGACGTTTTCAATTTTCAAATGTCCTATGCAAATCGTTTAATATTTCTATCGCTCGACGTTTTCAATTTTCAAATGTCCTATGCGAATCGTTTAATATTTCTATCGCTCGACGTTTTCAATTTTCAAATGTCCTATGCGAATCGTTTAATATTTCTATCGCTCGACGTTTTCAATTTTCAAATGTTCTATGCGAATCGTTTAATATTTCTATCGCTCGACGTTTTCAATTTTCAAATGTTCTATGCGAATCGTTTAATATTTCTATCTCTCGACATTTTCAATTTTCAAATGTTCCATGCGAATCGTTTAATATTTCTATCGCTCGACGTTTTCAATTTTCAAATGTCCTATGCGAATCGTTTAATATTTCTATCGCTCGACGTTTTCAATTTTCAAATGTCCTATGCAAATCGTTTAATATTTCTATCGCTCGACGTTTTCAATTTTCAAATGTCCTATGCGAATCGTTTAATACTTCTATCTCTCGACGTTTTCAATTTTCAAATGTTCCATGCGGATCGTATAATATTTCTATCTCTCGACGTTTTCAATTTTCAAATGTTCCATGCGAATCGTTTAATATTTCTATCGCTCGACGTTTTCAATTTTCAAATATTCCATGCGAATCGTTTAATATTTCTATCGCTCGACGTTTTCAATTTTCAAATATTCCATGCGAATCATTTAATATTTCTATCTCTCGACATTTTCAATTTTCAAATATTCCATGCGAATCGTTTAATATTTCTATCGCTCGACATTTTCAATTTTCAAATATTCCATGCGAATCATTTAATATTTCTATCTCTCGACATTTTCAATTTTCAAATGTTCTATGCGAATCGTTTAATATTTCTATCTATCGACGTTTTCAATTTTCAAATGTCCTATGCGAATCGTTTAATATTTCTATCGCTCGACGTTTTCAATTTTCAAATGTCCTATGCAAATCGTTTAATATTTCTATCGCTCGACGTTTTCAATTTTCAAATGTCCTATGCGAATCGTTTAATACTTCTATCTCTCGACGTTTTCAATTTTCAAATGTTCCATGCGGATCGTATAATATTTCTATCTCTCGACGTTTTCAATTTTCAAATGTTCCATGCGAATCGTTTAATATTTCTATCGCTCGACGTTTTCAATTTTCAAATATTCCATGCGAATCGTTTAATATTTCTATCGCTCGACGTTTTCAATTTTCAAATATTCCATGCGAATCGTTTAATATTTCTATCGCTCGACGTTTTCAATTTTCAAATATTCCATGCGAATTGTTTAATATTTCTATCGCTCGATGTTTTCAATTTTCAAATGTTCCATGCGAATCGTTTAATATTTCTATCGCTCGACGCCTTTGATGCGTTTGTACATGTTATGGTATATATCCTTTGATATTTTGTTGATAATCTGTGAAACAGCAAAACAGTAGTGTATGTGGATGACTTATATATATATATATATATATATATATATATATATATATATATATATATATATAGTATTTTCCTTATTCTTTATATATATTATCAAAACAGGAGTTATCTACCCTTTGTTTACATTTTAGTCGCCCCACATTTTTAGGGGGTATTACTTGTAATTATAAATTTATTATATTAAATATATTTTTATTCAAATACCATTACATTTTATGCACATAATAATATTTAAATAAAAAATATTTGATATAATATATATATATATATATATATATATATATATATATATATATATATATATATATATACTAGCAGGATTGCCCGGCGTTGCTCGGGTGTTTGGAGGTGTATGCTGTGCAAAAAAAGCAAAAAAAAAAAAAATGGTTAATTTTTAAAAATTTGACCCCTATTATGACCCCTTAAAATTTACAGTTTCGGGCTCAAATCACTTTATTAAGTTAGATCCATGTTTAAGGAACCTATATCTAAAATTTCAAGTGTCTAGACCCAGAATTGTCGGAGGAGTTTGGTAGAGTTCTAAAAGGTCAAATCGTTGAAATTTGACCCCTTAACAGGCAAATTTCTGGCTGACACCCGTCAGATCGATTTTCCCAAATCTCAGTACCCGGTATTTCAAATTTCGAGTCTATATACTAAAAATTGACAGAGTTATTGCGTAGGGAAATGTACACAGACAGACAGACACACATACACACAGACAGACAGACACGTTCACTTTTATAGATATATAGATAGATAGATAAGCGAGATAAGTCACAGATTAAAGATCAAGTGAAATATCCTGTTCGATATTACATTGAGGTAATACTTTCAGGGTGATGCTAGCCAAAATGGTGAAGCTCAATATTTAAAAATAGAGCAATATATAAGTTAGGTGGTTAAAGTTAAATTCTGAACATCAAATACTGGTCATATCATCAGGGGAAACCGCATTTCATTTCCTCCGATGATATAAGCCAGTATTGAAAATCCATGGATTCAGGAAATTAACATAACTCCCCTCTATATATTCCTTGCGTCAAACAATAAATTCTTAATTCGAATATATGTGTTTATATTTGGATTTTCAGAATTTAACTTTAACCACTAAACATATATATATATATACACTATTGTCTGTAAGTATGTAATTATTATAGTAAATAATGATGTGTGTATATATATATATATATACATATATATATATATATACATATCATTATTTACTATAATAATTACATACTTACAGACAATAGTGTTTCATCCTTTCGCGAATATTCAGTGCAGGGTGTCACGATTAACACCAGTCAATAGATTCGAACCCGGCAACACAAGCCATCTCTTGCTTGATTAGCAAAGACCGTATCCATTCGGTTACCGCTAATCGTGTGAAATAACGTTAAAATTTAAACGCTTATATTTAAATGTTTTTTGACGTCCGTCAGAGTGATCTAATCATTATATGATTATCTATGCGTAAGAGCTAAATTGACTAACTTTTAACTGAAAGTGCTCAACGATTAGAAACGAGTTTCTTAAAGGGACTGACATAATTATTTACTATAATTATTAAATATCTACAGACACTAGTGTTTCATCTTCACATATATATGTGTATATATATATATATATATATATATATATATATATATATATATATATATATATATATATATGGCAGGATTTCCTGGATTGAATGAGGATCAATGAATGTTCTACACTTCCAATACTTGTATTGACATCGAATCATTGTAATCGACCATTTTTCAATCAAATCAATTGAAGAGCTGTCATTGTCGTAGAATCACCGCGGTGCACCGGAAGCTTTACAAGCAATCTCACAGTGACTTATTTAATAATCTATTGCTGTCTTCAGTGCACTGTAGAGAATCTATTGTAAGTTTTATAAAATTATTTTTATATAATTACTAGCATTAAAGTTTAAACGGCTGAAGTCAAGTGTCATGAATTATTTGTATTCTGAACAAATTCATTTTTTTCGAACGCGCCCCCGTTTTATAAAAGAATCTACTGCTGGTTTTATACGCCAGGTCCTTCTGCTTTTGAATAAAATTTCTTAAATACACTTGTGAAGTTAGGCCGTATAAGAGTGTTGCTTACAATCGGACTGTTCCTTCTTTTATTGGATGGGTTTATTATCGATTTTCTGATTATCGATGTAACCGCATCAATGTGCATAGGACGAACTCTAACACACACTCACACGCAAAGTGCCTTTATATATATATATATATATATATATATATATATTATATATATATATATAATTGTTGTATAGATTGTTTTTTCTAAGTGTAAATCAAATGAAACCTGCGAGATTATTAAAGAGTGCTCACTGAAGGGCACGCATGGTATATAGTCTGTTTATTATACAAATATTATTGGTTACATATGTGCATACGTGTTTCAGTTGAATCCCAATTCAAAGAGACTTTGTATCAGACCAAAAAAGGAGCGATATTTAACGTTTCAATATCGCTCCTTTTTTTGGTCTAATGAAATGGTTTCATTGAATTGGAATTCCACTGAAACATGTATGCACATATGTAACCAATCATGTGTGTATAATAAACAGACTAATATATATATATATATATATATATATATATATATATATATATATATATATATATATATATGTGTGTGTGTATGTGTGTGTATGTGTGTGTATATGTGTGTGTATATGTATCCATACATATATACATATATATACATACATATATATATATATATATATATATATATATATATATATATATAAGATTATGTTTCCCCTCAAAACAAAAAAAAACATAAAGCGGAAGATCAGTACCCGAATTAAGCTGGTCTGCAGTTCGACTTGTTGCTGGCTATCTTGCTCTTGCTTGTCGCTGGATGTCAACATTTTGAACCGAGAGAGAGATTTAGTTGTCATACTAAACCGAGAGAGAGATTTAGCTAAAACTCTGTAACATCATCTGTGTATAGATACTCCCTCAGACATGGAAATGTTGTGACGCGTGTAGGTTTGAAATGCTGGAAGTATGTAATCATTATATGTATATATGTATGTATAGGTGTATGTATGTTCATGTACAGGTGTATGTATATGTGTTTATATCTATTTTATATGCATGTATATGTGTATATGTATGTATATATGTATGTGTGCATGCATATACGTATATGTATATTGTTTGTATGTATGTGTATATAAGCATGTGTGTGTATCTGCATATATACATATGTGTATATGTATATGTATGCATGTATGTGTATATATGTATGTATGTGCGTGTTTGTGGATGAGTGCATATTTATATATGTGTATGTATATGTAGGTAAGTGTATGTATATATATGAGCATATATGTACATACGTGTATATGTTTTTGTATATGTGTATGCATTTATATGTATGTACATGTGTATGTATGCGTTTGTGTATGTATATGTATGTATATGAATTATGCATTGCGTATGTATATATGTGTGTATGTTTACAAATATGTATGTGTGTATGTGTATATATGTATATTTGCATTTATATATATATGTATGTATGCCATTGACTTGTCATGTGTTTGTTTATGTATGTATATGTATGTGTCTTAAGTATTGTGTATGTATGTATGCATAAATGTGTGTTATAAGTATGTGTATATGTGTGTATGTGTATATATAGATGTATGTATGCGTGCGTGTATATATATGTATGTATATTAATGACCGTCTTCAGTGTCATGTCTGTTTGTAGCTTGTGAATTTTGCCGGCAGGACTAAAGTCATTTTCGGCTCATGGACTTTCAGTGCCTGAGGGAGTGGCACTCGTCTGACAAGACGTTGCAATCATCATGTATGTGTATGTATGTGTGTATAAGTATATGCATATGTATGTATGCCAAGGACCGTCTTCAATGTCATGTCTGCTTGAGTGTGTGTATTCGCTGGCAGGACTCAAAGAAAAAAGGTTATCTTCGGGCTCATGGACTTTCAGTGACTGAGGGAGTGGCACCAGACTGACAAGACGTTGCAATCATATGTATAAATATATATGTATATATACTAGCAGTTCAGACTGGCTTAGCTCGGGCCTTATGTACTTTTCATAACTTTATGTGCGTATGTAAATATATATATTATAAATTTGACTCATGTCAAAGTAACCTACATCTAAAATTTCAAGTGTTTAGACCCAAAATTGTTGGAGGAGTTTGGTAGAGTCTGCAAAAGTCAACTCTTTCAACTTTGACAATTGACGGTCAAATTGTCGCCCTCAAACTTATTAAAAAGCGTGCTGCATGTTTAAATACCCTTTATGTAGATTTTCAAATGTTTAGACCACAAATTGGCTGAATAGTTTGCTAGAGACCGCAAGGTTAAATCTTCTGAACTTTGACCCACACACATGAGACAATTTCACTATATATATATATATATATATATATATATATATATATATATATATATATATATATATATATATATATATATATATATATATATAGGTGCTTTTATAGGCGATCAGATCACATGTCCGTGTACATAAGGGGAAGCGTGTTAAACGACTGGTCCCTAAATCTCCTGCTCAATTCCATTATGTTGTTAATAACCTTGTCCAGTTAACCGCGCCGTGGTGTCAGGAGAGGGACGGGAAATCGCGATCACCCCCCACGGGTTTAGAGGGTCATTAATTTTAGTTGGCGACTGATAGTTTCCCAGACCACACTAAAATCAGGAAGATTTATCTAAATTGTCAGTTATTGCTCGATGTTTGTGTGTCTTTGCTATTCAAACGTTGTTTTCTTAAGGCCAGTTATAGACGCAAACAAATCATTATCTACCTTTGAATACCTTCACTCACCCTGGCTCCTTTTCTTTGACTTTTCCTTGTGTATACAACCAAAATCATCCACACACACATTACCACAGACACAATAACGCTATGACGTATATAAACTATTAGCAAGTTTTGCAAATTCGAAATATGTTGTGTGTTCATGATAGAGAGGACCAAATTTTCGTTTTAGTGATGTATATCAATAAGTTCTTGCCTCAGTGACTAGGACACACACATTATCCTTTATCATGGAGTGGCTTTTTGGCCTTGATAAGTGGTAACTCCCATGTTCGAAATGTTCAAATAATAATGGTAACTTTTTATCATAACGTACACCGCAAGATCATACCAATAACCTGTTGAGAGATAGATATTTGGGTTTTTAGATTATAAACTACAACAACAACATCAACAACAAAAAAATACTCCCCAGAAGGTTGGCTGCCGTATTAGAAATTTGCTAACAATTATGTTTACCTTATAACGCTACAAAGCCACAATTCTCCTCTTCTTAGACAAAATCGATCTAATTTAAGTTTAGAATTCACCAGTAAAAAATTGCGTTTTCAAAATGAAAGGTTCGTTTCATATATAAAAACCTTAAAAATACGCCAAAAGAAATCCAAAATTTAGAGAATATTTATGAATTAATGCCGTATATCTCTTCCAAAAATGACACACAGGTCGAAAGTGTCTGAATTTTTACGCAAGGCTTACGCGTTTTCGTCTCTTTTACGTAAAACTAAATTAAACAAAATATAAGTTATATTAACAACAATAGAATCTGAGTTTCTTGATTCGTAATGATCGGTTAATTAGTTTACTAACCGCATAGCCAAGAATACGTATTAAAAAATTCGTGATGATTCGATCATTAATTTAGGAAATTTTCTCCCTATGAGGATGAAACACTAGTGTCTGTAGGTATTTAATAATTATTAAAGTATATTATATATATATATATATATATATATATATATATATATATATATATATATTATATCCTTTAATAATTATTAAATACCTACATTTAATTATTAAAGTATATTATATATATATATATATATATATATATATATATATATATATATATATATATATATATATATTATATCCTTTAATAATTATTAAATACCTACAGACACTAGTGTTTCATCCTTTCGGGAATCATCAGTGCAGGATGTCACAATTAGCGCCAGTCGAGAGATTCGAACTCCGGCAACAGAAGTCATGTCTGGCTTTATTAGCAAGGACCCGAACCATAAGGCTACCGGCAACCGCGAGAGATACAGTAGAAATTAAACATTTATTCTTATTAAATGCTTTTAACGTCAGGCAGAGTGATCTAATCTATTATATGACGATCTGTGCATATGAATTAAGTTGGCAGACTTTATTACAACTGAAAGTGCTCAAGTAGAAGAAGCAAGTTTCTTAAAGGGGCAGACACTATTATTTACTATAATAATTATTAAATAAAGACACTAGTGTTTCATCCATCCAGGACCCAGGAATCATCATCATCATCATTTATATATATATATATATACACTGAATATTTGGCGTTTCATCCACTCTAGGATTCCTCAGGCTTATGCGCATAAGCCTGAGGAGTCCTAGAGTGGATGAAACGCCGAATATTCAGTGTAGCTTAATCGCCATATATATTTTATAAATTACTAACTAGCTCTACCTACGTATTGAGCACTTTTGAAGTAAATACTTAAAGTTTACGCATAAATCTATACTTTCGTATATTAATTTTATGTGAGTAAATTAAGTAGTTATATATATATATATATATATTTAAATAAATATAATTTAACAAATAACATAATTGAAAATAATTATAAAAATTATATATAACTATATATATATATATATATATATATATATATATATATATATGTATATGTATTCGTAAACGATATTTGCAATTTTAAGCACTAATCTTTATTAAAATTATATTTGCCGAATAGAAATACAATATATATATATATACATATATATTGTATTATGATATAATCGATTATTTAGTGTAGCCAATATATAATAGCAAATTCGAAGGTCATAAAATTGCAACCAAAAAATACAGCTGTCCATCGTAAGTCATTAGCCCCCAAACCACGTCCACATGCATATAATTTAAAAAAAGCTTTATAAACCTATGAATCTATATACATACATGCAAACAGGTTTAGTCGATTACTCTTTTCAAGGTCAACTGTTTCGTTTTCGATGTTGATCCCTTTGCAAGTATTTTTCTAGGCTAAAAACCAAATCGAAAGTTTTCTAAATGTCCAAATATCCTATATATCAAATTTCAACTTTTATGTAGATAAAATAGTCAGAGAGGAGTTCAGGGGATAATTTTCCCCCACTCACCGACAAGGTATTATATATATATATATATATATATATATATATATATATATATATATAAATCCACATACAGTACTGTTTCGCTGTTTCACAGCTCATCAGTGCGGCTAGACAGGCAACTACCTCAAGCTAGGATTGAAACCCGTCCGTTTATACGGCAGTCAAGGCTTCTAACCATTACGCTATTGGCGGCTGCTTGAACGAGTAGTGAGTTTTAACGATGTTTTAGATATCGTCCGAAATACCTCCGCTCGATTTGTTTACACAAAGAGCGTCGCTTATATGCTAATGGTAATTCGTTTTTCACTTCTCAATATGCTCAACTCAAGGTGAGGAGCACTATAGTCATCCACATACAGTACTGTTTCGCTGTTTCACAGCTCATCAGTGCGGCTAGACAGGCAACTACCTCAAGCTAGGATTGAAACCCGTCCGTTTATACGGCAGTCAAGGCTTCTAACCATTACGCTATTGGCGGCTGCTATAGAGAGAGAGAGAGAGAGACAGACAGACAGACAGACAGAGACAGACAGAGATAGATAGATAGATAGATAGAAATATTTCCGTATGCTAGAAAGTGTTCATCTTAAATTCTACGCAATTATGCGCAGAAGTAGAAACTATGTATATTTAGAATTCAGCGTAATGATGAAATGAAACAGTCATTTAAAATGAAAACATTAAAAAGTTAATAAATAATTAATTAACGGTCGCCCCCCCAAAAAAAATGCACTATGATAAACCTTCAGATAGTCCTGGTATATCACCGACTAAGTATATTTAAATGTCCTTTTTAATATTTTTAAATAGAAAAAGTAGACGTTTACTTCCAATGTAAATGCGAGGAAAACTGAAGTTTATATATATATATATATATATATATATATATATATATATATATATATATTTGGAGTAAGTTATAAAAATATATATGGCAATTAAGCTACACAGAATATTCCTCGTTTAATTCTCGTGAGAACTCGTCAGGCTTATATATATATACAGGAACAAACTATATATATATATATGTGTGTGTGTATATATATATATATATATATATATATATATATATATATATATATATACAGAGGTATTACACTAATTCTCAACACCCATAAAAAATACAAAGAAAAGCTCGTATATATTATTTTAATTAATTGGAATGCTTATTGAGATGAGTATTATTTATTAATTTATTTATTGTGGACTATTATCCTCATCTGTATTAGTTGTTTTTCATGACGTTTCGGCTAACTATTCCTCTGGCCTTCGTCAGGCGGTTACCGCGACGGGATAGGAACTCCGAATCTCCTAACTGCATTCTCAGCAATTACTTCCCTTCATAGTTGTTGTCGCCTCACCACGTTTTGGCCAAGTAAGCCTCTGGCCGGCTTTGGGTAGGATTGAAACTGCTATCTTCAGACAATGCTCTCCTGGAACCGTAGGGATTCAACGTCTCCATCCTTTAATCTGTTCTTGACACTAGAAATAGAGCACTTTTTAACAAGATTGCATTCTTGTTTGATTTGGAGAGCCGTTTCAAATCTGTTTCCTAGGCTGCAGATCTTGATAGCATTGTTTTTCCTGTTAGAAGTGACTCTAGTACGACCAGATTTAGGGGCATCACGAACACTGCCGGTATTTTGGTGCTTTTGCACAGTCTTTCTTACCATTTTCTCATCACATTTCAATCTGCGACCGATTTCCCGATTGGATAAACCAGAAAGATGAAGATCAATGAGCTCTTGACGATCACTAAGAGAAACTCGGTGTATATGGTCTAAAAGTTACGTTGTATAACCTGGAACAACAACACTTACGATTAGAGATGCTTTGTTGCCTATTAGTGGATATTTTAAATTGATTTATGCGCGATAATTTAAGCTGTTTGTTGCCGTGGACTTTCTTTTTGCCTCCTTAATTTGAAGTTATTTTTTTAATTGACGTGAACACTAGACTATTGCAATTAAAAGTCAAGTATACACGTAAAATTATAGGGAAGTAAAAGGCAAATCAAATGAGGTATAGGTTGTGTAAACAGTTACATTAAAGTTAACCTAAATTTGCAGTTTTTGACAAAATTACAAATTAAAATTGATATTTCCTAGAATAAAAAGGAATTTAACAAAAATAATTTAAATATTGCTTCTTTCGGGCTTTCTTTTTGTCGACATAGTATATAGAAATGATCCCCAGAAAAAAAATCATATTTTAAGCGGACAACATCTGAAACAATTAACTTCTTGTTTAATATGAAACCCGTTAACTAAGAGAATTCCCTTTAATTTTCAGTATCGTAGTTTGTAGCCCGAAAGAAGCAATATTTAAATTATTTTTGTTAAATTCCTTTTTATTCTAGGAAATATCAATTTTAATTCCTAAACATAAGCTTTTACAAACTTTTAATTAAATTAGCATTATCGGTAACTTATTTTCCCTACAAAATTTTCGTATTGACAAAAAAACATTTTTATTTAATATTAATAGATTGTTAAACATGCTGTGCACAAAGAACTTTAATTTAATTAATATTAAAATTGTTGTATATTGTTATATTGTTATTGTTATATATTGTTATATTGAAATTGTTATATGTTGTTATATTGAAAGTGTTATATATTGAAAGTGTTATATATTGTTATATTGAAATTGTTACAGTTACTGGGTTAAGAAATTATATTTTTTGTTCTGGCAAACGAAATCACGCTATGATTTTTCCCAGCGACGCACGAACAGATTACTGCGTCATTGGCCTTTCGTAGAAAAATTATTCACGATCGATTTCTGAATATATTTTTTAATTGTTCACTATTAAAGAACGGTATTGATTTAATTGTTAAAAAAATATTAACATTAAGATTAACCGTATATTCATGGTAAGCTTTATCAGGAACGCTAACACATTTATTTTCACGAACCTTGAAAAATTCAATCATAACAAGATAAGAAATAATTTGGAAATAGTTTGAAATTACACAGATAAAAACTTTCAAATGTAAATAATAAATATGTTTTAAAAATTTTGCAAAACTTAAATAATTTTAATATAATATATAAATAAATATATTTTGCAACATTTTTTTCGTAAAATCGATAAAAAGCGTATAAATTGGCAACATTTGTGCACCAAAAAGTAAACTGCAGACACTTGTGCTCCCACGACATAGACACCCTCGACAAACCCGACATGCAGCTAAATCCCACCCCCACACAGTAGAGATCCCTAGATGTAAAAGATCTTTCTACTCCAGTAGTTTCTTCCCCAGAACCGCTAGACTCTGGAATTCCATTCCAAGTTCCTGCTTCCCTAACTGTACTGACATGGAGAAGTTCAAGTGCAACATGAACCGACATCTTGCTGCCCAAATCCCAACATAGTGCCCCAGTAGTGGTTGCCCTCGATAGTAGCCCCTTACGCCAAAGTGGCAATGTGCCTTGTTTGTGGTGAAAATGTAATAAATTTTTTTTTTTTTTTATTTCATCATTTCAGTGTATTTTAATGTATAAACAAAACAAAGATGTAACCCTTCCAAAAAATCCTGATAAGACCGTGTTGGGGGGGGGGGAGAAAATATGGGAATTTTTGTTTATTATTTTATATCATGTTATATATAGTTCAACCTTTTTTCTTTTTATTAAATAAGTCTGTAAAAAATAAACAAAATAAATCAATTATTTGAATTTTGAAAGATTTTAAAAATCGCTTTGTTTCCATTGTTTACGTCAAAAACTGTAGAAATAATTAGGGCTGTGACAGCAGCATATTCTTTTCATTGTGTTGTGAAATAATATACGGTTCCAATTTTCCTGTTTTTAGCTTTTAGGCGAATTCTTTTCACCGGTTTTACAGAAAAAATATGAGATTATTTTTTTGTCGTCTGTAGCGTCCTCAGACTTATACAGAAATGTTCGCTATTTTGGGATGAAAGAGTGGAAGATTGAATGAGGTCAGGGGGTTGCGAGGAGGACGGAAGAGGAAGAGAGAAAGGGAACAAGTAGGTGGGGGCGTTTGGTATGTCGATAATGTTTTAGTTTGGGGGCTTAAGGAACTTGTGGGGGAAGGTCTGGGAGGTTCATTTCTGGTGTGGCTGAGGGCATAGGGATACATGAGGGGAAGGGGAATATGTGGGGGTGGGAGGAGGGGGTTACTTTAAAATTCGAGTCTTAGTGTTAAAGTTCTTAGAGTCTCGTTGGTGAGATGATTTCTTGGTAAGTATGTTTTGAGCTATTGGGTGTTCGCTTATGTTTTGAGGCGGGGGGGGGTATGATTCAGTTTATTTATTTTTAGTATATATATATAGTCATAATTTTATGCGGGGTACAAAATTTAATCATTGCAATTATGACAGGAAGACCCGTTTTGATGTTCGTGATTAAAAGTGGGAGATGAGAGAAAAAACAATTTAATGGGGGACGCCAGCTGACCGGTCCCCCCACACACAAGATGGATCGAGGGATTTTTTTAATTTTTAAATTTTATTAATAAAATAGAGTGAAATAGGAGACGATATGTTTAAAAAAAAATAGCAAATAGTGTATTAGAAAAAAAACACAACAAAAAAAACGGGATACACAATATCTATAATATACCGAAACGTATGAAATCACCTAGAGACGGATCACGTTCAAACCTAAGAAACATTCCTTCTGCCTGCAGAGAGAAGGCTTCTTCAAGCGAACATGAATAGTTTCCAAGATCTTCAGGTGAAAAGTCGAATGAGCATGACTCAGAATAGGAAAGGAGTCAGTTCTAAAGTTCGTGGATCATGCAGTTTTTTTTTTTTTAAAGCAAATGTTCAGCTATAAGAGACCCGGATGTATTAATAAAAACGTCTGTATGATTTTACTACGCACGTGATGTTGGACTCTACTATCAAGTATTAACAACGCCCGATCCACGTAGACAGCACTGCAACTACATTTAAGTTTATAATTTATATTATTATTCTGGTGGGGGTAGAACATCTTTGCGACAGGATAAAATTAACAGTTTTGTAAAGAATACGATACGTAGATTTGAAGCAAAGTAGCAGCGTTCCACTGTTGGGTAAATTTGGTTGGCAAACTTCTCACTTACGTAACCCAACCAGAGTAAACAAATATGAATCAGCCATTTAGTCACCGGACTGATTGTTATTTAGAAAAAAAAAATCAGTTATTTTCCTTTTGATGACTGATCTAATCACATCGAGGGGTACCCATTATTGGATAAAGTGTCAGTAATAATTTTTAATCCTTCATCCAATTTTCTTTTAGAACAAATCATAAGGGCTCAATGCGTAAAGGCCCAAATAAAATTAATCTCTCGTTTGGGAGGGAAAAACGCATCCCAGAGTCTATAATATCCTGTGACCATGGGTATACGATATATTGATGTAAGGTAATTTGAGTTTTTGTTACCAATACATCAAAGAAAAGCTAAAGACGAGTTACACACTCCTTCATATATATATATATATATATATATATATATATATATATATATATATATATATATATACTAGCCTGGGTACCTGGCGTTGTTTGGAGGTGCGTGTTAAGCAAAAAAAAAAAAGAAAAAAAAGTCGTAGTAGGCAGGCACTCGTACCGCGAAGAAGGAAAAGAACGTGAAAAAAAACCGTGACGTCTTTACTGTTGCGGCCATCGCCAAACCGGAAATGACGTATGTTTAAATTAAGGCTAGTCAATCGAAAAGAGGGTATGGCGTTCGAAAATATCGGCGAAAAATGCGACCCTTCCCTGTAGAAAAGTGCCTAGTTGACGGTGTAGGAATTAATGTTTTTAGCCAACTTTTCGACAGTTGTCGTCCGAAGGGTTGACCTTCAAATCGAAACCAATCCTGTGAAAATCTATTGCCTCTGTCGAAAGTTTTAGGCAGACATACAAATACACATACATACATACATACATACGTACATACATACATTTAAACAGACATGTGAGATGCATATTATATAAAATATAACACTCTACATTACACACACATATTTATATATATGAGTGTAATGTATTTAACACTATATATTACACTATCCTTCATATATATATATATATATATATATATATATATATATATATATATATATGGTGTGTGTGTCTTATCCTCTCATTTTGATCATTTAGTTTTAGGCGTTCTAATTTTTCTTTTCTAAACGAATGATGAATGAGTCAATTGATTTATGACCCATTCACAATAACAATTCAGTCTCCGCATCTTTGTTCAAATGGAGGCGCTCAGGTTTCAAGCAAAACTTCTCCGAGGTGAGACGTGGCCTACTCTTACAGAAATGGTCGTTGGCAAAACCGGCTTTACAATAACATAACCGATAAACAATAAAAGAAATAAACGCCAAAACAAAGTTCAATATAAAGTAAATATTCAAGTAATAGTAAATCAATTAAAAAGTTTGAAAATTTATTCGCCATAGAGTTAGGCATAGACGAGACACACTAGCACATACAAACGAGAGGTTGTCTGATAAGAAGAGATGATAAACCGTTTCTTGAAAGTCGCGTTTAAAAATGCCAGAAAAATGACTAAAAAAAATGCCAATTCGTATTAATTGGATTCTTTCGAACTACTGTTCTCATCTTTAGTGTTATTTGCACAACGTCAAAGTCCGATGGTAAAATTCAGCTGTAAGTTACACTCTTCTGGAGGTTGAAGCTTCAATCTCCACGATTGTGAATTTCTTAAAATGGTTGACGGAACGAGAGCATGCTACGCCATAGAATAAATAAATTGCTTCGCGCAGATTCCAAAAATTCGACTCAAAGATTCCCGAGTTCGAAAAAGATACGTCTGCAATAAGGTCGGAGGTTACATCGACCGAAACGTTGTGTGAATAGCAATCAACATGGAAACAATAGTCTGAATAATCCTAAAAATATGAATTACCATCACTATCGATTTTTATTTTATTTTTATTGCAATATATACAATGTGTCCCAAAAGAAGCTGATGGATTTTAAATTTATTAACTTCTTCAATATTTAAGTTACGCTTACCACTTTTTATATGTAGATGAGCCTCTCCGTGATTTTGTGAAATATAGTAAGATATCATAGTATACTTATTCGAATTTTATTTACACAATTTAATCTACGGTAAGTTTTTCACAAGGTCTAATTTTAGTTATGAAAAATGATGTTACTCAAATGTCCACCAATTCTGATTACTTCATCCGCCATTACTCCACACAATACTGTACATTTTTGAGGGTGTAATTGCCGTTGTATTGTTGCGTGAGGATTTTCGGATCCCCCAAATCCTGCAATTTTTCCTATTTATGAACCCATTCATATGAAAATGGACCTCATAGGACATAATGAGGTTTTTGAGAACGTTTGGATTCCCATTGGCCAAATCTTGGAATTGCATGGCGTATTCCAGCCTTTTTTTTTCTGGATCGTTTAGCTGAAGCTCTTGCACCAATTGAATTTTATATGGAAATTTGCCCTCTTCATGAAGCATTCTGTGAAGACATGATCGAGAGACCCCAATTTGACTTGATCGCCTTCTTACTAATGTTGATAGATCCTCGGCCACACTCTCTGCTAATCTCTGACGATTATCATCACTTCTTGCCGTACGGGGTCTACCAGATTTAGGGAGGTCACATACAGACCCTTGCTCATGAAATCGAGCCACCATAGCTTTTATTGTATTGGGAGTAGGGGAATTTCTTATGTTGAAGTTTCGTCGAAATTCTTTTTGAGTTTCTGATATTGACTCATTCAACCGAAAATACGACTCTACGATAAATATCCGCTACTCGGTAGTGTAATGCCTCAGAATGACTTTGGAACGGATATTAAAGATGATCCGAGAAAATAAAAGAAAAATATAAAAAATTAAGAAAGTTATAAATTTTTTAAAATACTCAGCTTCTTTTGGGGCACCCTATATTGTATTTATTTGCTTCCCCACCAAAGCAAATTAGGCACAAGGCCGTTTTTAATGTGGGGTAAAAACCAGCTCCCCTAAAAGTAGCCAAAAAGGGGAAACTCTTGTTACCAAAAAAATAATAATTGTCTCAATATAGAGGGTTTCCCCTCCATTGACTGGTACAACTTACCTTAAGTGCAGCATCTGCAGAACAGATACTACACTTTGATCCCGGCCCGAAGGCCAAGAACGACAGAAAAGAAGGCAAGTCTGCATCTCTCTCTCTCTCTCTCTCTCTCTCTCTCTCTATCTCTCTCTGTATATATATATATATATATATATATATATATATAAGCAGTAATCTTGTCACCCTGCACAGATGTATCCCGAAAGGATGAAACACTAGTGTCTCTAGGTATTTAATAATTATTATAGTAAATAATATATATATGTGTGTGTGTGTGTGTTTGTGTGTGTGTGTGTGTGTGTCCATATAAGATGTTGTAAGGAGATAAACTGTTACGCGCCGATAGAATGTCGATTTGGAGTACTTACTTCAAAATTGCTCGTACATAAGCAAAATTACAAAATATCTAATAAACTATATATAAAAGGGTACACATAATCCCTCGCTGCATTTCGTCATCGCCAGGCTAAAACAGATGTGAAATTTGATATATGGGGTATTCGGACTAGTAGAACAAGATTGATTTGCTTTTTTTAACAGGACAAATCGCATAATATTCTCAGCTCAAATAAGATTTCCTTGGTCTGGCTAACTCACACAAGCTTCTGCGAAAGAATATTCCACCATTTCCAAGCGATACTAATTCTACCAGATTAGACGAAGCACTTGTACCCCCTCGACGTAAATACCCCCGACAAACCCGACAAGCAGAAAAAACCCACACCTTCACAGTTGAGATCCCTAGATGTAAGAGAGCCTTCTACTCCAGTAGTTTCTTCCCCAGAACCGCTAGACTTTGGAATTCTCTTCCGGGCCCCTGCTTCTCCAACTGTACTGACATGCAGCAGTTCAAGTGTAACGTGAAACGACATCTTGCTGCCCAACTCCCCATATAGTACCCTGTAGCTTATGCCCCTGAGAGTAGCCCCCTACAACAAAGTGGCAATGTGCCTTGTTTGGGGTGAAAATGTAATAAATAAAATAAAAAATCTTGTTCTGGAATCCGGTAAGACAGAAAGGCTATCAGAAAAGAATCCTATAACATATTTAAATTGACGACTGGGGAGAAGGAAAATTGTTCTAAACTTTCATAATAACTCAGTGTTTGAGAGGGAAGGGAGAACGTAATGAAATATACGAATATCTATAAATAGCTTAGAGAGATTAAATATAAGCCGATATGAAAGATTTTGAATATTTAGTCGATTTACTTCTAGGAAAACTATCCTCATGCCAGGTTGTCCCTGTACAGAGAGAGCGTAGACACTTGAGGATCGTGTGAAGATGACGGGAGAGTCCACACACACACACACACACACACACACACACACACACACACACACACACACACACACACACACACATATATAAGGAAGAAGTCCTCTTTTCATTAATAGATACATACATTAAGCTATATATATGTATATATAGCTTAATGTATGTATGTATATATATATATATATATATATATATATATATAGCTTAATGTATATATCTATTAATGGATAGAGAACTTCTTCCTTATATATATATATATATATATATATATATATATATATAAACACACACATATATATATAAACATATATATATATATAAGGAAGAAGTTCTCTTTTCATGTATATATATATATATATATATATATATATCTCTATATATATCTGTGTCTTTCTCTCTCTCTCTCTCTCTATATATATATATATATATATATATAACTACTTTATTTACACACATAAAATTAATATACGAAAGTATAAATTTATGCGTAAACTTTAAGTATTTACTTCAAAAGTGCTCAATACGTAGGTAGAGCTAATTAGTAAGTTATTAAATATATATGGCGATTAAGCTACACTGAATATTCCGTGTTTCATCCACTCTAGGACTCTTCAGGCTTATGCGCATAAGCCTGAAGAGTCCTAGAGTGGATGAAACACGGAATATTCAGTGTAGCTTAATCACCATATATAGTTTATAACTTACTATATATATATATATATATATATATATATATATATATATATATATATATATAGAAAGAGAGAGAGTATAAGAGAGTGAGAAAAAGAAGTGAAACGATGGAAATAAATAAAAGAGAGAAAAGGGAAAAAGGGGGAGAGATTGAGGGGGAGAGAAAGAGTATAAGAAGAGAGAACAATGGGGGGGGGGAGAAAAACGGGCGGAAGCTGATTTAATAATATATTTTTAACTTCCATGGTTTACTCTAATAAATTCCTTTATTTAATACAACCGGTATTTCCGTTTGATTAAACTTGTGCGTGTACGTTCGTTGCGCTGTATCGCTATTCATCGAACTAACTACTTCTAAACCCCACCTGATTCGCAGCGTTTAAGCTCGTCTCCCCCCCCCCCGCATCTACCCGCGTCCACATTGCTTGGCGAGGCGTGCTAATAGAAATTAAAAAGATTTTAAACAGTTATAGTGTGTAAAGTAGGGGTCCATTAGGCACAATTTTATTGTCCTCTGCTCTTCATTTTCACGCTGTACTTACCAGACGTGTTCGCCTAATAAGACGAGGTGTGTAACATTACGATCCAGTTTCATTCGGGTTGCGGCTTGCCGGTGGGTTTCGAGAGGGGAAGGGCCTTTCTAAAGTCCAGCTTTATTCATTTTGTCTATTTGAGAGGAGGAGGAGGGGCTCTAGAAGGGGCTGATTGGGGGTATCAATGTAGTTTATGGCTTATGGGGTTTGTTTGCAATGAACATCAAACGGGTTTTGGTTTTGTTGTTTCGGATTTATTTTTTGTGCTTTTGCCTGAGCAAGATTCCCAAGGGGTTTTCTTTTAAAAGATAAAAGAAAGAAAAAAAGCTCCAAGACGGAGGAAGGTTTTGCTGAAGTAAAACGAGAATGAATGAAAGAAGAACAAATAATATATATATATATATATATATATATATATATATATATATATATATATATATATATATATATATATATATATATATATATATATATATATATACATATATATATATACTCGGGTTTTTTATATTCAAAAGTAATGGACTAATGAATTCAACGAGGTTGTTAGATAGTGCTCAATAAAAAGAGCTGATAATACTTGTTTATTGTTATATAAACATGCTCACATCCCGCTGCTACAAATAGCCACTTGTTTCAATCAAACAGCAGATATCATCAGGCAGCGACTTGACTATTCAAAAGTTCAATGAATAATCTGATGATATCTGTTGTTTGATTGAAACAAGTGGCTATTTGTAGCAGCGGGATGTGAGCATGTTTATATAACAATAAACAAGTATATATATATATATATATATATATATATATATATATATATATATATATATATATATGTGTGTGTGTGTGTGTTTGTGTGTGTATAAAATAATAGTAGTAATAATAATAATGATAACATTAATAATAATGATAATGATGATAATAAAAATAATAATAGTGATAATAATAATGATAATAATAATATGAATAATATGGATAATAATAATAAAGATGTTAATAATAATAATAACAATAATAATAATAATGATTATATTAATAATAATGATAATAATAATAATGATAATAAAAATAATAATAATGATCATAATAATGATACTAATAATATTAATAATAATGATAATAATAATAAAAATGTTAATGATAATAACAACAATAATAATAATGATTATATTAATAATAATGATAATAATATGGATAATAAAAATAGTAATAATGATAATAATAATGATAATAATAATATTAATAATAATGAGAATAATAATAAAATATTAACAATAATAATAATAATAATAATAGTAATGATGATAATAATAGCAATAATAATAATAATAATAATAATAATAATAATAAAATAACGAAACAATGCTCGGCTCAATAATAAAGCACAACGTGTATTGTTTGATTATTCGTTCAACTGTTCTCTCATCTTGCATGAAGTTCTAAAATTAAAAATAAACCCGCTAGTCGCCCGGAGTTCGCTGGTTGAAAGATACGCTTAAATATGACATTTTAATGCATACGGATTACGTATTTATAATTATAGAGACAATTCTCTATCGATTATTACATTGAACATAATATATATTAGGTTCAATATAATAATCGATCAATTGATCTATTCGCTTAATTAATGCATTGGTCTATTTAATATAATAATCGATCTTTTTATCTCACTACTATATTGTAAAAAAATAGTTAACCATATAGGAGCCTATTCGTGACCACACACACACACACACACACACACACACACACACACACACATTCAGCTTTATATTATATATATATATATTGTATTATTTTATGTATATAATATATATTATATTATTATATGTATATATATATATATATATATATATATATATATATATATATATATATATATATATATATATATATATAAGATAACCTCTTTTCCCCTGATGTGTTGATAGCTAAAAGAGCTTTAGAGACTTTTCTGCTTATGTTTTAATATATATATATATATATATATATATATATATATATATATATATATATATATATATATATATATTAGACCCCCGAGATACGTAAAAATTCTTAAAGATTACAATACCGTATATGATATACAGGTATATATATAAAAAAAAAAAACAAACAAAAAAAAACAATTATAAATTACACCGTAAGGTGCGGCAAATATGGTAATCAGGGACCGGAAAACATCATATTCCACATCGAAACCTGAAAAGAAAAGAACATACCCCATGGTCACTGTATCCCGGCGTTCCCAACGCACAGCCACACACACCTACACGTGCACATACAAACACACACTTATATATATATTTATATGTGTGTGTGTGTGTGTATATATATATATTCATATATATATACATACATATATATATATCTGACTACTTCATTTATTCACATAAATTAATATACGAAAATATTATTTTTGCGTAAATTTTCAGTATTTAATTCAACAGTGCTCAACACTTGTTTGATTGAAACAAGTGGCTGCTTGTAGCAGCGGGATGTGAGCATTTTTATATAACAATAAACAAGTATTATCAGCTCTTTTTATTGAGCACTATCTAACAACCTCGTTGAATTCACTAATCCATTACTTTTGAATAAAAAAAACCGAGTATATATATATATATATATATATATATATATATATATATATATATATATATATATATGGATAGATAGATCGATAGATAGATAGATAGAATGACAGATAAATATAGGCTCGACCAAAAAGGAAGAAAGGAGTAGATAAACGAAAACAAACAAAATGAAACGATGTTCATTTTATTTAAATTCACAATATTGGCAATAATTTGACAAAAATTTTGTCCTTTTTTTTTTTTTACGCAGTGATCACCACTTATCAAGGCCCGGAAGCCACTCAGGGATAAGGGTTATTGCAAGTACATTACGTTAGTGAGGAGATTTGCTGATATGTTTACTTAAGGGGGCGGTTCATTAGGAATTTGTTAACATTGGACTTGAAGACAACCAAGTTGTAGTCCGGAGGGAAGCAGGCAGACGGAACAGAGTTCCACAGGCGTGCAGTTCTAAGAAAGAAGCTTTGTTCATGGAATCTGCGTTTTGATTTAGGCACAGATATAGAGTGGGGGAAATTTTTCACAGTGGATTCAGCTAGACGGGGTGTTTTTCGTGAAAGATTGGCGAGGGGGGACCAGAGATTGGAGTTCAGACGAGCATCTGCCATGGAAATAACGATAAAATAAATAACGATTTAATAACAAAGTCTCCTCATCAGAAAAAATATGGAGGTGGAACACTAAAACTCTTATTTTAGTTGTGTGTAAGGTAGATATTTGTTTTATCTCCATTATAAAATGTTTTGATTTTTAGTAAGTCTATCCTCTGGCATGTTGTTATTTTTGTATTCGAAGACAAAAATAACAGCATAAACATCGTTTCTGAAGCGATCGTACACTCTGGTGCATTTTGTTTGTTTTCCTTTGAAACTGATTTTTTATTCAAAATTATGAATTGTTTTTCTCAATATATATATATACATATATTTGTAGTCATCGACATACAGTCCGGATCCGTTGTATCACAACTCATCAGTGCCGCTAGACTAGCATCTCTCCCAAGCCAAGGATTGAACCTAGAACCGTCGTGTTGACAGTTGGTAATTCTCTCACTCGATCAGGGAATTGACGCCCGTAAATAACTCGTCGGAATGTCTATTTTAATAGACACCCGCCACCACTTTTAAAGTGCTCAAATCGCATGTTTGTAAACAAACAAACAAACAAACAAACAACGAGCTTCGCATTTTCAACCAATTAAGTAGCGAGTGAGATTATTTATGACAGTGCTCTACTAGCAGTGTCAGAAATTTCGTGAAAATAGTGAATAATTCCACCCCATCTTTCCAAGCTTATAACTCCTCGAAAAATGTAATTCAAGCCCTAATTTTTTTTTTCAATTAAAGGAGTAAGGACCAAGGTTTTATTTAAAAAAAAAAAACAAAACAAAACAATGTGTTTTTTTTTTTTAAAAAGGTTTTAAACTTCGGATTTTACAGGTAAATTTCTAAAAAACTGATTTTTTTTTGTTTTAAATTTGAATATATTATTTATTGACCTTTTCTCTTCAATTTGTGATATATAAACCTATTAAACATAAATTAATTATTTACTTTTTAATAGACATTTCAAAATGAGAGGCGTAAATTATTCGACCCCCTATCTTTCTAAGCTTATAACTCCTCGAAAAATGTAATTCAAGCCCTAATTTTTTTTTCAATTAAAGGAGCAAGGACCAAGGTTTCATTAAAAAAAAAAAAAAAAGACAAAAAGAAAAAATGTGTTCTTATAAAATAAGGTTTTAAACTTCGGACTTTACAGGTAAATTTCTAAAAAACTGATTTTTTTTTTTTGTTTTAAATTTGAATATATTATTTATTGACCTTTTCTCTTCAATTTGTGATATATAAACCTATTAAACATAAATTAATTATTTACTTTTTAATAGACATTTCAAAATGGGGGGGGGCGTGAAAATGGGGGGGCGTGAAAATGGGGGGGCGTGAATTTAAAAAAAACGTTTGTCTAAAATATTATATTCGGTTTATTGGAAAGAACATAAAATTTCACATTGACCCTGAAAATATCGTAAAAATAGAATCAATAGAAAAATTTTGATAGATTTTTAAAATTTAAAAATTTAAAAATATTGAGTTTAAAAATTGAAAAATATTGAGTTCGGAAAATTCATTACTGTTTTAAAAAAAAAATAAAAATATTTTTATTACTTTTAAAACAACTGTAATAGTTTATTTTGGAAGTATAATCCATAAAGAAAATAAATAACCCACTTTTAACAGAGAAATTACGAGATTTTTATATTGTATTCGCAGTTTCGTGTTAGGGGTGTCAAAAATTCCTACAAAAATTCTGATACTGCTAGTGCTCTACCCAAAGGGGGTCTTATTTCCTTAATATATATATATATATATATATATATATATATATATATATATATATATATATATTGTTTATGAGAAAATTATCAAACCCTCCACTTAATCGTCAAATGAAACGTTGAAAACACATGTCTAAATATACATTTTATTTAGTCCTATCCAGGCCACCGTAGTTGATTTTAAACTATCATTATTATTTTTTTGCTACGCAAATCTACAGAGAGATACGAAAAGTTGTAATTATTTGAAACTCTTATAATATTTTTGTATATTCAATCATCCTAAATCTTATTTAGACGAAAACAAAAATGAATTGGTTCTGAAAACATTTTATAAAAATATTTAAATGTTTTATCGATCGAGATAAAAATGGCGGTGAATGGTGTCGTTTTGGAAAATTTTTAATTTTAAAATTCTATTAAAAATCGTAGAAATTTTTTTATATCATTCTGCTTTTCATATGATAAAAATTAAGGATTCTATCTTTCTGGGAAAAAGCGTTGCTCTAAAGAATAATGGATTTTAATAGATTTTAATTCATTTTAAAAACAACAATTACTTGTTTGTTCCTATTTACAATGCCTCCCCACGGGACAGAGTTAGACACCTGCGTCGTTTTTTAATATGGAGAAAAGGAAGAAAAAAAATTGTCTCAGTCGTGAAGGATTTCTCCCCCACTGACAGAGAACAAGAAATTGAAGTGCAGCATCTGAAGAACAGATGGTATTTATTTGCTCCCCCACCGAGCAAATTAGGCACAAGGCCGATTTTTAATGTGAGGAGTGAAGGGAGGGGGAAGGGAAAAAAGGGGACCAGCTCCCGAGAGGTGGGAAATGGGAGCTGGTTAAAGGTCAGGCATGTGGGGTTGCCCCCACATCTGGTCTTTGCTAGTCATAGCTAGTCATAGCTAGTCATAGCTTGCAGCATCTGCCGGAACAGATGGTATTTATTTGCTCCCCCACCGAGCAAATTAGGCACAAGGCCGATTTTTAATGTGAGGAGTGAAGGGAGGGGGAAGGGAAAAAGGGGACCAGCTCCCGAGAGGTGGGAAATGGGAGCTGGTTAAAGGTCAGGCATGTGGGGTTGCCCCCACATCTGGTCTTTGCTAGTCATAGCTTGCAGTATCTGCCGGAACAGATGGTATTTATTTGCTCCCCCACCGAGCAAATTAGGCACAAGGCCGATTTTTAATGTGAGGAGTGAAGGGGAAATGGGGACCAACTCCCCGGGGAGTAGGGGAGCTGGATAGTGACAATTGGTATGAAGGGTTGCCCCTACATTGACCAAGGTCTTATATGTGGGGTCGCCCCCACATATGGTCTTTGCTTGCAGTATCTGCCGGAACAGATACTACACTTTGATCTTGTCCCGAAGGCCAAGTACTTGTTTGTTATTTCATTTTTTGGCCAAATAAAATAAATTTTTACACAGGTAAAACTTGAATTTAAAATATCAATATTATATGAAAATAATGCAGATATTTCCCGCCAAATCTAATAATCGAAACAAAATATTTAACCGAAGGGTGAAAGTGGGCTTTCTCCTGGGGGAAAAGTTTCTTTTTTTTTTTATTCTATAGGGATAAAACGAATGAAAGTATCTTCTAATGTGCTTCCCCCATCCTCCACATCTTTCCCTTCCTCTCATTTTTACGAATTGTAATCGCGTTGAGGACGCACCGACTGGATTTCATTGAAATCTATACCCGTATTAATCCTAAACTTTGTTTCCTTTTTCTCCCGTTTCTTTATATTCTTTCAGCGGAACGTATCCGTTATCCTCACGCGCACGAACATTAAAGGGCCCCTTTCATCTGCAATCATTAGACTCAAGTTTAAAACCTACTTACGTCGGACCCCCTTTTTGAGACCTAAATGGGTGTCGAGACACCCCTTACGCTTCCTTTCGAACCCCTTTTCTTTGCGACCCTCTTTCGTACGACCTGTGGCCAGTTGGCCTTCCCTTAATCCCTTTGTTAATTATACACACCTACCACATCCCTCGTTGCTTCATAGCGACACTCGGCGAAAAATGAACACTGCCTCAGCATATATATATATATATATATATATATATATATATATATATGATGATTGCAACGTCTTGTCAGACGAGTGCCACTCCCTCAGACATTTAAAATCCATGAGCCCAAATGCCTGAGGGAGTATCTATACAAATATGATGTTACAGAGTCTTAGCTTTATACGACAGCTAAGTCTCTCTCTCTCTCTCGGTTCAAAATGTTGAGATCCAGCAACAAGCAAGAGCAAGATAGCCAGCTACAAGCTAAACTGCAGACTAGCTTAATGCGGGTACTGGTCTTCCGCTTTATGGTTTTTTAAATCAGAGATTTGCTTCTCCTAGAAAGGTTGCCTTCACCACGGCTTACGGGAACCATTTCCACCCCAATACACATACACACACACACACACACACACACACACACACACACAAATATACACGGTGCTAGTTGGCCGTTGACCCAGAAAAAGAGTTCATTCGCCCTTTGGAAGGTCTTGTTTTTAATCCTTCAGGGAGACTAGCGGCCCTCCTCACCAAACAAGTATGGTGGGGGAACCAGTTTAGTCGCCGGTGACCCGACCATGAGGCAGGTAGTACTGGGTTACATGGTACCAGTAGCACATGACATGACCTGACATATATATATATATATATATATATATATATATATATATAATCATTTACACTAATAATTAAATACCTACAGACAATAGTGTTTCATCCTTTGGGGAATCTTCGGTGCTAGTGTCACCATTAACACCAGTCAATAGATTCGAACCCGGCGACACAAGCCATCTCTTGCTTGATTAGCAAGGGCCGTATCCATTCGGCTACCGTCAACCGCGTGAAATAACGTTGAAATTAAACATTTTATTTTAAATGTTTTTTTTTCATCAGTCAGAGTAATCTAATCATTATATGACGATCCATGCATAAGTGCTAAATCAACCGACTTAATTAAACTGAAAGTGCTCAACGACAAGAAATGAGTTTCTTAAAGGGGGTGAGATAATTATTAACTATAATAACTAAATACCTATAGCCACTAATGTCTCATGCTTTCGAAAATCTTCAGTGCATGATTAGTAAAGACCGTATCCATTCGGCTTCAATTAACCGCATGAAATAACGTTGAATTTAAACATTTTATTTTAAAGTATTTTTTAACTTCAATCAGAGTGGTCTAACCATTTTGCGATGATCTATGCATAAGAGCAAAATTGACCGACTTAATTCAACTGAAAGTGCTCAACGATAATAAACGAGTTTCTTAAAGGGGCTGACATAATATATATATATATATATATATACCATATATATATATACATATATATATGGTATGTTATTATATTATAATGTGTATTATTATATATATATATAGTATGTTATATATAGCATGTTTATATATATATGTGTATAGTATGTTATATATAGTATGTTTATATATATATAGATATATAGTATATTTATTATACAAACATTATTGGTTACATATGTGCATAGGTGTTTCATTGGAATCTCAATTTAGAGAGACCCACCTCATCAGACCGAAAAAAGAAGCGACACTGAGATCTTCTTTTGTCGGTTTGATGAGGTAGGTCTCTTTAAATTGCCATTCCCCTGAAACAGGCATACACATATGTAACCAATAATGTTTGTATGATAAACATACTATATGCTTGTTCTGCCTTCCATTGAGCAAATTTTGGTAGATTTACAGCTAGAGAAGCAAACTATACAATTATATATATATATATATATATATATATATATATATATATATATATATATATATATATATATATAAGTTGAGGTTGCTATTTTCAAAGGTAGGATAACCAGTGAAATATAACGAGGTTCATACGAGAGTGCTCAATACAGAAGTAGAGCAAGTTACATTTGTCTTTACATAAGCAGTAGTTTGTTGCTACACTCATGGTATGTGGATCGAAACATGCTCATGACTATGTAGCAACAAACTACTGCTTATGTAAAGACAAATATATATATATATATATATATATACACACACACACACACACACATATATATATATATATATATATATATATATATATATATATATATATATATATAATTGTATAGTTTGCTTCCCTAAATGTAAATCTACCAAAATTTGCTTTCAGATTAAATATGTTTTTATCCTTTTCAGATTAAATATGGTTTTAACTCTTTTTCAAAGTGTTTTTTTTATTTTTAACCGCATTTGTCATTTTTCCAAATACGGCAAATTTAAGCAAAATTGAATGTAATTGTTTAAATAATCTACACCTCATCTGATTCGCCTTTTATTCCTCTATAATTTTACATGTTCATATTTGACGTTTAATTGAAATAACCCAGTGTTCACGTCAATTTAAAAATTTAATTCAAATCGAGAAGGCAAAAAAACAAAAAAAAAAACGATGGAAAATTATTTTTTTAAATGTAACTTTAGAATATTAAAGGAACACAACGAACTAGTGAATATTTAGTAGCATAGCCCTTCTGCAATTTGTACATCCTGCAATCTTTTGGAAATTCTTTAAATTAGTCTGCGGCAATACTCCGGTGAAAGGGCATCCCACCTTTAAATCAGTGAAATCGCTCATTTTTAATCAAGTCGATTGTTTGCTCTAGTCTCCTGCCTCTGCAGTGTACTGGGAGGACACTTCACATGCACTCCTGCAGTGACTTAGTCTGCAATATATTATAGTCTACATTGCACTATTCTTGACTTTGTAAAATTATTTGTAAATACCGGCCCCTGTGTCCGAGTCCGTAGGGAACGAATTCACACACACACACACACACACACACACATACAGACACACACACACAACCACGCACGCACACGCACACACACACACGTACAAAGTTTCTTTTATATAATAGTTAGAAGATAAATTGGATAATATCATATTAGCTAGCTAGCTAGCTAGATAGATAGATAGACAGACCGGCAGAATTCTTTTTTGGTCCCCATACAAAAGGAAGGTTGACCTGTAATTAACCCTTGTCCGTTCGTCTGTCCGCACTTTTCTCAATAACTACGCCTTGGAATTTTATTAAATTTTGCACAAACATTAAACATGATATGAGTAAAAAATGTAACAGAACGGAATTTCCGGGAAAACTCTGGTTTGCCTTCCTAGGGGTGCCTTTCGGGTTAAAATGGTTACAATTGACACTTTTCTGCTTATTTAAAATTAATGATTCCTTGGATTTTTATAAAACTTTCTGAAAAGTTGTAACTGACCGATTTCTATATAATTTTGGTTGTCTATACTTCGCGATAACTCTTGCCCGTGCCCCAGGGGCTCTTTTAGGGCTAATAAAAACACTTCATTTTTGGGACTATTTTATCATATTTGTCCAAAGTTTTCTGTGTATGCTTAGTTAGCAGTTTTGCATAGTGCTGAACTCAAATTTAAATATGTTAAGGCCTAGGGAACTTTTGGGGCTAAATGGGGGGGATGCTGAACTTAGTCATTTAATTTTTTGCATGGTGCAGAACTCAAATTTACATATGTTAAGGCTTAAGCTGCACGGTTTCTTCATTTTCACTAGCATCTGACGTCCCCATGGGATTGGGGCTAAATGGCGGGGGGGGGTCGCAAATGCTGAACTTAGACATTTTTTATATGCCTCGTTCACTGTGCATTACGGTGGAAAATGTATGCTTCAATTGTTTTAGGTATATTTCGTTGAATAACAGTAACAATTCTTTTTTACATATTATGTTATAATCCTTTGTAAATTTCTTCTTTTTTTACGGGAACTGCCTGGTGTAGCAGCTATAAACACTGTTTACGCGCTGATCTGTCTAAATCCATTGTCACGGGACACAGATAATTTTAGAGTATTTATGGAAGTGATTTATATATATATATATATATATATATATATATATATATATATATATATATATATATATATATATGGATTTTGGTAGAATCCGTCGCCTCTGTTTTAGGCAGATATGCAAACATACATCCATACATATATACATACATACATTTATATATTAGTAACTAAAATTTTTCGACCCAATCCGATTGAAAAGCTACCGATCTCTGAATGTAAAATTTTAAATATTTGGACCAGAAATTGTCTGAGTAATTTGGTAGAGACCGCAGAAGGCATTTAAAAAAATGGCCCCTATTATAACCCTTTAACATTTATTGTTTTGAGCTCAAATCAAGTTATTAAGTTAAATCCATGTCCAAAGGAATCTATATCTAAAATTTCAAGCGTTTGGACCCAAAATTGTCGGAGGAGTTTGGTAGAGCTCTCAAAGGTTAAATCGTTGAACTTTGACCCCTTAACAGCAAAATTTCTGGCCGAAAACGAATCACAGAGATTTTCCCAAATCTCAGTACCCTGTATATCAAATTTCGAGTCTGTAAACTGAAAATTGACAGAGTTATTGCGTAGGAAAATGTATACACACACACGCGTTCACTTATATATATATATATATATATATATATATATATATATATATATATATATATATATATATATATATATATATATATATATACTAACATTTCAGCCCGGCATTGCCTGGGTTTCTGGGGATGTATTTTGAGCAAAAAAAAAAAAAAAAAAATGCGACCAACTTTTTTTAACTTTGACTCCTATTATGACCCTTAACATTTGTTTTGGGCTCAAATTCAGTTATTCAGTTAGATCAATGTCCAAGGAATCTATATCTAGAATTTCAAGTGTTTAGACCCAGAATTGGCGAAGGAGTTTTGTAGAGTTCTCAAATGCCACGTCGTTAAATTTTGACCTCTTAAAAGACAAATTTCTGGCCGAAAATTGATTACAAAGATTTTCCCAAATCTCAGTACCCTGTATATCAAATTTCGAGTCTGTAGACTAAAAATTGATAGAGTTGTTGCGTAGGAAAATATACACAGGCCACCACACACAGTCACACCCACAGACATGTTCACTTTTATATATATATATATATATGTAGATAGATAGATAGATAGATAGATAGATATAACGTGGGTTCCTTCAAATATAATCGAAACCGAAACCAAAACTTACGAAGAATTCTTTGTAAAATTATTTATTACAAGAAATGGAATTCCATAACAATTAAACGACAGTCACTTAAATGTAAGCGCGCCACACAAAATAAATAACACACACGCTATCGTATTAATATCTAGATTAGTTTAGATAAATACAGTATGTCGTAATCTTCCAAACCAAAAAAAATTCGTTTGTCGTTTTTTTTTTTTTTAACTATGTGAGTTGTTCAAAATAATGCGTTTTTTTTAATGTTTCGTAAGGTGACTATCGGATGAGTAAGTGATTATATATGCAGCCAAACATAATTTTTCCGACTTTTAAGTTGCAAACGAAACAGCATTGTAATGGCAACATTTGAAAAGCAATAAATGATCAACTGTGAAAACCTGATCTTTGGAAATTTAAAAACTAATATATTACAACTGGAATCAACCAACAATTCTAAAAATTAAAAAATAAATAATAGATAGATCAGTTACTGGTAAAAGAATTAAATTCGAAAGTGAAATTAAATATTAAAGGTTGAAAACTAAAACGGAGGGCATCACTTATATTTTGGGATTTATCAGCCAACATTGTTGGCTCGAATATATGTAAGTTTAAGAAATTCCAAGAAGTGAAAAAATATCATAGGAAATGTTTTTGTAATCAAGCTGCCAATGTAAAACATCTCCAAACTTATTAAATTTAGTTTATGCGGAAACTCAAGAAAAACCTTGAAAAAAATATCATTTGAAAGAACGTCCAGAAATAACTCGAGAATAATTAAGAATTGCAGAAATATAACGTTGCACGGCAGACATCATCATGAGAAAAAAAATTCGATTTCTTTTTCTTCAGTTAGAACGAAAGAACATTTATTTACAGGTACTTTTTCCCGTCCCTATCGGCCACCACGTGTGTCACATGTCTATCTCTGCCCCATATCTAATGCGGTCATCAGTCTGCGACCAGATTATTCTTTCTAGGTACTTATGTATTTTTGGTACCGCAATGAAATATTAACATTATTATTTCGAAAGCCATTCTTAACATGGGAAGGGGAGCGTGTTTTGTGACTAGTGTGTGCTTCCACCTAACACTTTAATTAAAAAATATATCGTAAAACTTGAATTCAACATGAAAAAAAATATATATAAAAATAGCGCGGTACCCAAAATACATAAGCACCTCTTTTTGTTGCATTTTTCTTTCTTTTGTGCCCCGACGACACCTCATATATAGCTCGGTTATTTGTATACAGTTACCATAGGCGTCCCCGTGCTCTGTTACAGGAAGCATCAAAAGAACGCAAACACAAACAAGAGGTTGAAGTTTTAATGTCAAATCGAGCTGCAAGTAAAATTGTCGAATACAAAATTGATTCTAACATTTCGGTTTCTGTATATGAACGGCCAAGTTGTATTACGAAATTAACTGGACTTGCGAAACGGAATCGGGATGCCATTTAGAAACTAATAGATGCTATTACTAAGGAACCGCAGACTTAATTCTAATTGCAATAGATTCAAGACAGTGCCTAGGCAATTCGTGGTTTTAAACAGAAGTTTCCAGACCTTATTGTGATAACCCTCGGAGTAAACGATACTTAGACTTTTCAGAGTTAAGGTTAGAAATGATGTGTTAGTGTGTCTACCCTGCGGAGAATAATAAACTTTTCCCTTATAATTAAGACCAGCAGAATATGCCTTACCGTAAATAACACAGTCAACTCTTACATTCGTGGCAGTCGGACTGACGTATATCAACACTCTTAATCTGTTGTCATTTGATGTATTTGATTTTAAGTTCAATATATTTTATTTCTATAAATTACGAAAGTGCCTCCTTCTTCAGGACCCATATCTGGTCACAAGAGTTGGTAAGTAAGCTTCTTAATCATTAGTAAAAGATCGATAAAAAAGTCAAGACGTTAATCATTAAGAAAAAAAAAATCAATAAACATCAAAGCGTGAAGAGAAATGATGCTGATAATAACACTTTTCTTGATCCTGAACAATACCACGTAGAAGAAAAGATTTTGTTTTTCACCTGCGCTAATGCAGAAGCTACTACTCTCTTTCAAGGTCAAAACATTCTCTAATCTTATAGGTCCTGAAATGTCAACCAAGCTCCAAACCCTGTTTTATCGCCGCAATGTTCCATCAATATACTTGTTTGGCAAATACTTTAATGGAATATGCTCCGAAAGCCTCATGGTACTGGTGCCCCTTCAACCTAAAATAGTCACGATAAATCCGACAATCAGTAAAATTTCCCTCCCCTAACTTCGCTGTAGATGTCCCCAGATGTCAGGAAGCCTTATACCAATATAGTTTTTTCCCTGGAGCTACTAGATTTTGCAATTCCTTCCTTGATTCCTGCTAGTCAGACGGATTAGATACTATACTACCTAACCCCTATAATGTTCCAGACAGAATAAATACTATACTACCTAAACCTATTCTATTTCCGATAGAAAAGATACTATACTACATAACCCCTATAATGTTCCAGACAGAATAAATACTATACTACCTAAACCTATTCTATTTCCGATAGAAAAGATACTATACTACATAACCCATATACTCTTTCACACAGAATAAATACTATATAATCTTACCTATACTACTGCAGACATAATAGATACTATACTACATGACCCATATACTGTTTCACACAGAATAAATACTGAACAACCTAACCCATATACTTTTTCCGGCAAAATAGATACATAAACTTTATATTGTTTCAGATAGAATAAATATTATATTACCAACTCATATCTTTTCAGACGCAATAGATACTATACGTTCGAACACATATGATGTTTCAGACAGAACAGATACTATGCTACCCAATCCCTATACTGTTTTAAACAGAATAGAAATGATACTAATCTGTATACTGTTTCTGACAGAGTAGATACTATACTATCTAACCTTAAACAGTTTCATAGAGAATAAACAGTATATAGCCTAATCTTTATACTGTTCTAACAAAATAAATACTACACGCCCTAACATCTATACTTTGTCAGACAGAATAGATACTACACTACTTAACACTTATATTGTTTCAGACAGAATTGATACTATTCTACCTAACCTTAATATAGTTTTAGACGGAATATATACTATACTACATAACTGTTTCAGATAGATTAGATACTATAAAACCTTATAGAATAGATACCATACTACCTAACACCGACATTGTTTCAGACAGAGTAGATGCTATACAACTTAACCTTAATATAGTTTCACATGGAATAGATACTATATTTGCTAATCTTTGTACTGTTTCAGCCAGAATATATACTATATTACATAACCTCTATATTGTTTAACACATAATAGATAGTATTTTACCATATATTGTTTTAGACAGAATAGAAATTATACTGCCTTACATCTATACATTTTTAGACAGAATAGATATTCTACTATCTCACAACTCTATTGTCTCAGACAGAATAGATACTATCTAACTTAACCTAACCTTACTTAACCCCTATACTGTTGCAGACAGAATAGACACTAGACTATCTTATACCTATACCGTTACGGACAGAATAGATACAATCTAGTTCAATACCTTTATCGTTTCAAGCAGAATAGAGACTATACTACCTAACCCTAAACTGCTTTTAGCTATTGTAAAACAGCAATGTTAGAGTTTGGATTCTAAAAAGACAAGAACACCAACTCCCCTCTAATGATAAATATAGATATCCTCATTTACTGATTTATCATCCTATTTACTCATTTAAGAGCAAATAATGTTACTCAGTACATAGCCTTATCTTCAAATGGTGTCCATTAGCGAAGTAATCGGAATTCGGTTATGCGGACATGTGTTGTATAAATTAGCGGCGTTATTAGATACACTCAATCGACGACAGTTTGTTTTTTCGCCTGTGTATTTTTTTGAAACTTTGTTTTATGTTTTGTTAAAGGGCGGTGAATTATTCAATCTCATGTTTATTGTGTCGATGTAACTTGATATCATTTGTTGTACAGATTGTTCTTTTCCAAGTGGGGAGATGGACTTATATTGGAATGACGGTCTCGTAATGGACGTGCTTAGCAAAATATTAGCAAATATACTTCTTTATTCTTTATAGATTAACATATCTGTTTAAACCAATTAACCTTCGCCATATTATCTATGAATCGACCTAACAGAGTGTCAGATTACTTAATTCGTTACCTGGTTGCATACGTGTGTGTGTATATATATATATATATATATATATATATATATATATATGTATGTATATGTATTTATATATATAAATATATTATATATATATATATATATATATATATATATATATATATATATATATATATATAAAGCTGAATAGGTGTGTGTGTGTCTGATCACGAATAGATTACTTAATTCGTTACCTGGTTTCATACGTATATATATATATATATATATATATATATATATATATATATATATATAGCTGAATGTGTGTGTGTGTGTGTGTGTCTGATCACGAATAGGCTCCTATATTGTTGACTATTTAAAAAAAAAACTTATTACATATAATGATAGAAGATGTATCGAGACACAGGAATGGATATGTTTGATCTGACAGAACGGTGGTTCATTAAAATTGTGGGGTCTGCGTTCGCGCCTGGTCCAGAAAGTATGGAAATAAAAATTAAAAAAAAAAAAAAAGGTTTACAAGGGTTTTTGATATAGATGTGCATAAGAATACTTTGATAAGTATGTTTTAACTTAAATAGGTATGGTATAATAAAATTGTGGGGTCTGGGTTCGCGCCTGGTCTCCATGGAATAGCAATACGCACAAACTTTAATAAAGACTTTTTATATCTATCTGCGTAAGCATACTTTGATAATTATGTTTCAGTTTGACGAAATATGGTATAATAAAATTATGGGGTGTTCGTTCGCACCTGACCTCCATAGAATGGAAATGTCACAAAGTTAAAGAAGGTTTTTTTATATAGATCCACAGAATATTGTGATAAGTGTTTCAGTGTAGAACAGGTATGGTATAATAAATTATGGTGTTTATCTATTTTATTTTTACTTTCATCATATTTTGCTTTGGTTTTGATAACCTCAAATTCTAAGCTATCTCTTTACAACCCTTCCTTTTCATAACATATCATACTTTCATAAATCAGAGTCAATTTTCTGTAGGCTGTTTTTGAACCCAGTCAACGGTGGGTACTTTTGTTAGTATATATATATATATATATATATATATATATATATATATATATATATATGTGTGTGTGTGTGTGTGTGTGTGTGTGTGTGTGTGTATGTGTATTATGAGAAGCAAACAATGAAATATTAATGAGGTTAAAGCTAAAGTGCTCAATACAGAGTAGGGCAAGATCTATTTTTATTTGTTCTATATAAAAATTAATCGGGGTTTACACTTTCGTGAGCATGTTTCGGTCAGTCAGTTACAAGCAACTAGAGATTGTTAAGGAGATATTGCTTTCGGACTCTTGTATATGCAATATCGCCTGAAGAGGTTTCTAGTTACTTCTAACTGGCTGACCGAAATATGCTCATAGCGACATATTAATGTTTATGTAAAACAAAGAAAACGTATATATATATATATATATATATATATATATATATATATATATATATATATAGTAAATAAAATATAAAAATATATATAAGAAATAAGCAGGAAATATCCATACTTATCGAAGACATTCTGATATAAAACCTTTCTAAGAACACTGCCAGACACATTAAGTACAATTTTTGTAAAATTTCATAAAAATCGGTCCAACCGTTTTCGAATCCATAGGAATGAAATCTAACATACACACAGACACAAAACTCCTCAAGTATATATATATATATTTATATATATATATAATTTAAAGGAGATTAGAACAATAGTCTAAAGAGCAAAGTGTATTTTAATGTAATAGTAAAATTACTAGTTTAATTAAAATATAGGGAAAGAAAAAATGCTCGTTGTAATTTAGATATATAATAAGCTCGATAGGAAAATATCCTAGAGCTAATTTAATATTTAGTAATGTGATTGATAATTTAAAAATTAAAATATAATTAAATTAAAAATCCGTTTCATAAGAAGAAACAACAACAAAATCAATTATTTGTACGATCGTTTCAGAAAACAATGGTTTTATTGAGGTAGACATCAAGTTACGGACAATAATTATTACATATAGTTTTTTTATTAAACAAGGTTTCCTCATCAGCAAATATTGGAAAGGGCTTTTATTAAATGTAAAAGACACCATAAATAAACCTAGCATTAAAGTAAGGAAGATGTATCTGGAAAAAATAAAATAAAGGTATGGATTTAAAACTTGATAAGAAAATTAATATGAGTTAGGGATAGAAATAAAATAGAGTAAAATTATGAATATAAATTTGGTTTACGTACAATATTATACATACATACATATACAAATACATTCATACATATATATGAGAAAGTATAGAACATATATATACATATACATAGATATACATATATATACATAAAAACATTCATACAAATATTTATCTTTTAAGTTTTCGCCTTTTGAAATCAGGAGCTATAATTAAAGTACTCATATAGATGCTTGCTATAGCTTTCCAGCTTATGAAATGATAAATTTTCAAAAAGAACGCTTATGTAATAATTTATTTCCGTTAACGTACTTTTGATTAACGGACGCTAAGGTTTAAAATTCAAAAGAAATTGGAAGATAATGTTATTTGTATACTTAAATAATGTAAGGGGGATGATTAGGCATATATTTTTAATTAAAGAATGTAAGGGAGATAATTAATCTAACTTAATTTATTACAGAATAATAAAAAAATTGTAATCGATTTTTACTAATAAGTAATTTTTAATGATTTAAGGTGGTTTATATTTATTAAATTTAAACCAAAGTTTATGAGTGCATGTGAATATTAGTTCCTATTTTGTATTTAATAGGGTGGTTGTATTTTTTATATCTTCATATTTCAAAAGTTTTAGGGTCTCTTTTGTACATAGTTCACAGAATTTATCTCCTGGTGTATATGGTTTGCAAGATTCAATTACTTGCCATTTCAACTTGAAAGAAATATTGTTATTCTTGAGTTGCCAAATATACTTGGATAGAGTAGTTTGGTTTGACTGAGAGTTATTTTTAAAAGAATATTTGTGCGTTGAAATTCTATGTTTTATTAGGCCAGATGTGGAACCAAAATATATTGCCTCTTGTTTATTGTGATTATTTTCCGTTATGTCTTCTGCTGGATTATTATATGGTGGGTTAGTTTGTAATTGATCGGTAGATTGGTTAAAGTTGGTTTAATTATTTAATTTGGTGGTTATTATATATATATATATATATATATATATATATATATATATATATATATATAAAATATAATTTTATAAACTAAACAGTACGTCGTTAATGTAGACTACAATGTATTGTAAACTTTATCACTACGAGGGGACATGTGAAACTTTCTCCCGGTGCACCGCAATGGGTCCTCAACTAGAGCAAGCAATGAATCGATTTGATTGAAAAATGGGCGATTTTACCGATTTCGATGACAATAAAAATATGGGAGTGTGAATCATCATTTAATCCTGGGCAACGTTGGGGTCCCTGCGAGTATATATATATATATATATATATATATATATATATATATATATATATATATATATATATATATATATATATATATTGTGAATTCGAGAAAGCAAGTTGATACAGAGATTACAGACTAAATAGTTTTCAAAAGAATTCAGTATGATTGTACGTTGGTTCGAATCCACTAACTGGCAGAAATTATTATCACCTACACTAAACGTAATTCGAAACCCTTCGTCTGTAGTTTTAAAAATAAATGATAAGGTTTATATCAAAAAAGTTAAACACTCTTTAGGAAATTAAGAATAGACGCTCAGCTAGCACAAGGTAATATTCCAACATCAGTCGTTGAATACTATCTGACTGTTTAATCTTGTTTATAGTCTTTGTAATGTGGTATTTCTCCACATCACAAAGGTGGCACCGTTTTTAGGCTGGTGAGTACGCTGGTTTTCTCTCTCTGATCTTCCAATATGTATTACCACTTATCACGGCCCATAGTCCACTCGAGGATGAGAGTTGAAAAGTGCACAGTAGTCAAATTCGGGAAAGAGGAGTGAACCGCTTTAACGGGAGGATGAGTTATTCAGCGACTCCAACCTATTTTGTTATATATATATATATATATATATATATTGTAAAAATATATATGACCACTTATCAAGGCCCAGATACAACTCGAGGATAAGAGTTAAAATGTGCACAGTAGTCAATTGGACAATGCTGAATGGTGTTCCGTTGTCTTTTAGCTGCCATACTCGGGTTAGGGTTAGGGTTAGGGTTAGGGTTAGGGCTAATGCTGTCTTTATCCTTGTTTTTGCCCCGAAGGAACTCTTGTGCATGTAAAATCTCTGCTTCACATAATAACTATTAATGGCCCCCAAAAGACCTGTTATAACGTCCGCAGTAAGACCCTTAAAGCCTGTATACATAGGATACAAGCGCTCCTAATAAACTGGGAAGACCGAATAACAAACGAAGACCCCACCTGGAGGAATTTATCAAGAGTATTCTAGATTATTCATGAGTATTCTAGATGCAGTCAACTTAACGATTATTTAGTAAAAGTGAAAATGAACATGTAGGCATAAAAATTAAGAAAAGTATGGCTACCTTAAAGAATACAATACATATGTATAAAAACAAAAAAGACATAGGAATTAAATAATCTGCATACCTCACCTCAACTATTGTAAAAAACATAAGATAGATTAATTATTTCCCTTGGACCAACTGAAACATGTATTACCTCTCCTTAACTAAAACAAAGAAAGAAGAAAAAATAATAAAATAAGTTAATTACCTCCCTTGGACCAGCTAAAATTTACAAAAGACAGACGGGAAACCATGCGGATCAGAAACAAAAACAGGATAGTACATATTTACTAAAAATGCATTAAATAAAAAATTAAAAAATGAGAAAATTCATATTAGAATAAAATAAAAAATACAAAGGTAGGAATAAGCTATAGTTAAATAAAAATGAACATCATTATAAAAAATAAATGCGGGCATACTTTTTCGTCAGACAAAGACACCCTGGCTGACGAGAGCCTAACATTATTTACGATTTACCACTAACTGGTCCCCTTTGTGTTGGGCTTGAAACCGACGGTACTGATGTTTTTCTGAACTTCTGTACAATTAAATATATATATATATATGCGTGTATATATATATATATATATATAGATATATATATGCTTTTGTGTGTGTGTGTGTGTATATATATGTGGGTGTGTTGGTGTATATATATATAGAGAGAGAGAGAAAATAAAAAGGAACAAACCGTATTATGTGTTCATCAACGTTTCGTCTTTATTTCGAGACTTCCTCTGGATGAATGAGATTAAGAAACCAAAAAATATACCAGTACAAAATACTTGAAAATGTTTCACGTGCATTACAAAACTACATTTAAAAAATGGCTTTGATTGACCATAAAGCTGTCAATAAGCAAATACATTGAGAAATCAATCAAGCAAATCTTTTTTCAGACTTCTCTTTTTTCAGATTCCTCAATTGAAAATAAGCAAAACCAAATTACAAAAAACGCTTTTTCTCCAAATGTATTTTAACACAAGGAAACGTGGAGAAATACATGCAATAAAAATTGGCCTTAATTGAATGTACAGTTAATAAATAATAAGGAAAAAAACAACTTAATAAAATATTTCTCCAAATCTATTTTGTCGCAAGGAAGAGCAGAGAACTACATAAAAAGAATTGGCCTTATTTTACCATACAGCTGTCATCAGGCTAATAAATTGGGAAATCAATCAAATATCTTTATCAGATTTCTCTTTGATTCAAATTCCTCAATTAAAAGTAAGCAAACAAATTAGGGAAAAATTATTTCCAAATCTATTTTCACGCAAGGATAAATACAGAACTACATACAAAATAATTTGGATCATGCAGCTCAATTAAAAATATGCAAAAAAAAATTTAATCTCCAAATCTATTTTGTTGCAAGGAAAAGTACAGCACTACACACAAAAAAGTATTGACCTTATTTGACTATACACCTGTCGATAAGCAAATAAATGGAGAAATCAATCAATCAAATATCTTTTTAAGACTTCTCTTTTTTCAGATTTTTTCAATCGAAAATAAGCAAAAACAATTTACCAAAATTAATAATTTTTCCAAATCTATTTCGACGCAAAAAAGTGCAGAACTACATACAAAAATTTGCCTTAATAGGACTTAATTGGAATAATACATTTTATAGACTTCCCTGTTTCAGATTTTTTAATTAAAAAATGAGATAAATAAAAAAAATCTTTCTCCAGATCTATTTTGGCGACACGAAAAGTACAGAACTACATTAAAAAATAATTGGCCTTAATAGACCATACAGCACAGTAAAAATTAGCAAATAAAAACAAATTAAAAAAAAAAAATTCTCCAAATCTTTTCTGTCACAAGGAAAAGTATAAACTACATACAAAAAATAAAATTGTCCCTATTTGACCATACAGCTTCCGATAGGCTAATAAATTGAGAAATCACTCAAGCAAATATTTTTCAGACTTTTCTTTTCCAAATTCCTCAATTAAAATAAGCAGAACTAATTACAAAAAATTATTTCTCCAAATCTATTTTGACGCAAAGAAAAGTGCAGAACTTCATAGAAAAAAAATTACAAATTAGCCTTAATTGACCATACAGCTAATTATCAATGAGCAAAAAAAAAAGCAAATACAAAAAACTATTTCTCCAAATCTATTTTGTCGCAAGGAAAAGTACAGAACTACGTACAAAAATTGGCCTTATTTTACCATACAGCTGTCGATAGGCTACAAAATTGAGAAATCTATCAATCAAATATATTTGCCAGACTTATCTTTTTTTCAGATTCCCTTGTTGAAAATAAGCAAAAACAAATTACATAAAATAATTATTTCTCGAAATCTATTTTGTCGCAAAGAAAAGTGCAGAAGTACATACAAAAAATGGCCTTAATTGACCATACAGCTCATTAAAAATAAGTAAATTGGCGCAAGGAAAAGTACAAAACTAAATATAAAAAAGAATTGGCCTTATTTGACCATACAGCTGTCGATAAGCCAATAAATATGGAAATCAGTCCAGGAAATATCTTTTGCATACATTGATTTATCCAGATTCCTCAATAAATAATAAGCATAAAAAATATTTTCCAAATCTATTTTGACGCAAAAACGTACAGAACTACATACAAAAAAGAATTGTCCTTAATTGGCCATACAGCACATTAAAAATAAGCAAAAACAAAATTACAAAAAATAATTATTGCTCCAAATCTATTTTGACGCAAAGAAAAGTGCAGAACTACATTAAAAATTGGTCCATATTAAATATACAGCTCATCAAAAATAAGTTTTAAGAAAAGCAAATTAAAAAAGTTTTTTTTCTCCAAGTCTATTTTGTCGCAGGGAAAAGTACAAAACTACACACAAAAAAGGGTTGGCCTTATTTTACCATACAGCTGTCGATAAGCCAATAAATATGGAAATCAGTCCAGGAAATATCTTTTGCATACATTGATTTATCCAGATTCCTCAATAAATAATAAGCATAAAAAATATTTTCCAAATCTATTTTGACGCAAAAACGTACAGAACTACATACAAAAAAGAATTGTCCTTAATTGGCCATACAGCACATTAAAAATAAGCAAAAACAAAATTACAAAAAATAATTATTGCTCCAAATCTATTTTGACGCAAAGAAAAGTGCAGAACTACATCAAAAATTGGTCCATATTAACTATACAGCTCATCAAAAATAAGTTTTAAGAAAAGCAAATTAAAAAAGTTTTTTTTCTCCAAGTCTATTTTGTCGCAGGGAAAAGTACAAAACTACACACAAAAAAGGGTTGGCCTTATTTTACCATACAGCTGTCGATAAGCCAATAAATATGGAAATCAGTCCAGGAAATATCTTTTGCATACATTGATTTATCCAGATTCCTCAATAAATAATAAGCATAAAAAATATTTTCCAAATCTATTTTGACGCAAAAACGTACAGAACTACATACAAAAAAGAATTGTCCTTAATTGGCCATACAGCACATTAAAAATAAGCAAAAACAAAATTACAAAGAATAATTATTCCTCCAAATCTATTTTGACGCAAAGAAAAGTGCAGAACTGCATTAAAAATTGGTCCATATTAACTATACAGCTCATCAAAAATAAGTTTAAAAAAAAGCAAATAAAAAAAGTTTTTTTCTCCAAGTCTATTTTGTCGCAGGGAAAAGTACAAAACTACACACAAAAAAGGGTTGGCCTTATTTTACCATACAGCTGTCGATAAGCCAATAAATATGGAAATCAGTCCAGGAAATATCTTTTGCATACATTGATTTATCCAGATTCCTCAATAAATAATAAGCATAAAAAATATTTTCCAAATCTATTTTGACGCAAAAACGTACAGAACTACATACAAAAAAGAATTGTCCTTAATTGGCCATACAGCACATTAAAAATAAGCAAAAACAAAATTACAAAGAATAATTATTCCTCCAAATCTATTTTGACGCAAAGAAAAGTGCAGAACTGCATTAAAAATTGGTCCATATTAAATATACAGCTCATCAAAAATAAGTTAAAAAAAAACAAATTAAAAAAAGTTTTTTTCTCCAAGTCTATTTTGTCGCAGGGAAAAGTACAAAACTACACACAAAAAAGGGTTGGCCTTATTTTACCATACAGCTGTCGATAAGCCAATAAATATGGAAATCAGTCCAGGAAATATCTTTTGCATACATTGATTTATCCAGATTCCTCAATAAATAATAAGCATAAAAAATATTTTCCAAATCTATTTTGACGCAAAAACGTACAGAACTACATACAAAAAAGAATTGTCCTTAATTGGCCATACAGCACATTAAAAATAAGCAAAAACAAAATTACAAAGAATAATTATTCCTCCAAATCTATTTTGACGCAAAGAAAAGTGCAGAACTGCATTAAAAATTGGTCCATATTAACTATACAGCTCATCAAAAATAAGTTTAAAAAAAAGCAAATAAAAAAAGTTTTTTTCTCCAAGTCTATTTTGTCGCAGGGAAAAGTACAAAACTACACACAAAAAAGGGTTGGCCTTATTTTACCATACAGCTGTCGATAAGCCAATAAATATGGAAATCAGTCCAGGAAATATCTTTTGCATACATTGATTTATCCAGATTCCTCAATAAATAATAAGCATAAAAAATATTTTCCAAATCTATTTTGACGCAAAAACGTACAGAACTACATACAAAAAAGAATTGTCCTTAATTGGCCATACAGCACATTAAAAATAAGCAAAAACAAAATTACAAAGAATAATTATTCCTCCAAATCTATTTTGACGCAAAGAAAAGTGCAGAACTGCATTAAAAATTGGTCCATATTAAATATACAGCTCATCAAAAATAAGTTAAAAAAAAACAAATTAAAAAAAGTTTTTTTCTCCAAGTCTATTTTGTCGCAGGGAAAAGTACAAAACTACACACAAAAAAGGGTTGGCCTTATTTTACCATACAGCTGTCGATAAGCCAATAAATATGGAAATCAGTCCAGGAAATATCTTTTGCATACATTGATTTATCCAGATTCCTCAATAAATAATAAGCATAAAAAATATTTTCCAAATCTATTTTGACGCAAAAACGTACAGAACTACATACAAAAAAGAATTGTCCTTAATTGGCCATACAGCACATTAAAAATAAGCAAAAACAAAATTACAAAGAATAATTATTCCTCCAAATCTATTTTGACGCAAAGAAAAGTGCAGAACTGCATTAAAAATTGGTCCATATTAAATATACAGCTCATCAAAAATAAGTTAAAAAAAAACAAATTAAAAAAAGTTTTTTTCTCCAAGTCTATTTTGTCGCAGGGAAAAGTACAAAACTACACACAAAAAAGGGTTGGCCTAATTTTACCATACAGCTGTCGATAAGCCAATAAATATGGAAATCAGTCCAGGAAATATCTTTTGCATACATTGATTTATCCAGATTTCTTCAATAAATAATAAGCATAAAAAATATTTTCCAAATCTATTTTGACGCAAAAACGTACAGAACTACATACAAAAAAGAATTGTCCTTAATTGGCCATACAGCACATTAAAAATAAGCAAAAACAAAATTACAAAGAATAATTATTCCTCCAAATCTATTTTGACGCAAAGAAAAGTGCAGAACTGCATTAAAAATTGGTCCTTATTAAATATACAGCTCATCAAAAATAAGTTTTAAAAAAAGCAAATAAAAAAAGTTTTTTTCTCCAAGTCTATTTTGTCGCAGGGAAAAGTACAAAACTACACACAAAAAAGGGTTGGCCTTATTTTACCATACAGCTGTCGATAAGCCAATAAATATGGAAATCAGTCCAGGAAATATCTTTTGCATACATTGATTTATCCAGATTCCTCAATAAATAATAAGCATAAAAAATATTTTCCAAATCTATTTTGACGCAAAAACGTACAGAACTACATACAAAAAAGAATTGTCCTTAATTGGCCATACAGCACATTAAAAATAAGCAAAAAAAAATTACAAAGAATAATTATTCCTCCAAATCTATTTTGACGCAAAGAAAAGTGCAGAACTGCATTAAAAATTGGTCCATATTAAATATACAGCTCATCAAAAATAAGTTTTAAAAAAAGCAAATAAAAAAAGTTTTTTTCTCCAAGTCTATTTTGTCGCAGGGAAAAGTACAAAACTACACACAAAAAAGGGTTGGCCTTATTTTACCATACAGCTGTCGATAAGCCAATAAATATGGAAATCAGTCCAGGAAATATCTTTTGCATACATTGATTTATCCAGATTCCTCAATAAATAATAAGCATAAAAAATATTTTCCAAATCTATTTTGACGCAAAAACGTACAGAACTACATACAAAAAAGAATTGTCCTTAATTGGCCATACAGCACATTAAAAATAAGCAAAAAAAAATTACAAAGAATAATTATTCCTCCAAATCTATTTTGACGCAAAGAAAAGTGCAGAACTGCATTAAAAATTGGTCCATATTAACTATACAGCTCATCAAAAATAAGTTAAAAAAAAAACAAATTAAAAAAAGTTTTTTTCTCCAAGTCTATTTTGTCGCAGGGAAAAGTACAAAACTACACACAAAAAAGGGTTGGCCTAATTTTACCATACAGCTGTCGATAAGCCAATAAATATGGAAATCAGTCCAGGAAATATCTTTTGCATACATTGATTTATCCAGATTCCTCAATAAATAATAAGCATAAAAAATATTTTCCAAATCTATTTTGACGCAAAAACGTACAGAACTACATACAAAAAAGAATTGTCCTTAATTGGCCATACAGCACATTAAAAATAAGCAAAAACAAAATTACAAAGAATAATTATTCCTCCAAATCTATTTTGACGCAAAGAAAAGTGCAGAACTGCATTAAAAATTGGTCCATATTAACTATACAGCTCATCAAAAATAAGTTTTAAAAAAAGCAAATAAAAAAGTTTTTTTCTCCAAGTCTATTTTGTCGCAGGGAAAAGTACAAAACTACACACAAAAAAGGGTTGGCCTTATTTTACCATACAGCTGTCGATAAGCCAATAAATATGGAAATCAGTCCAGGAAATATCTTTTGCATACATTGATTTATCCAGATTCCTCAATAAATAATAAGCATAAAAAATATTTTCCAAATCTATTTTGACGCAAAAACGTACAGAACTACATACAAAAAAGAATTGTCCTTAATTGGCCATACAGCACATTAAAAATAAGCAAAAACAAAATTACAAAGAATAATTATTCCTCCAAATCTATTTTGACGCAAAGAAAAGTGCATAACTGCATTAAAAATTGGTCCATATTAACTATACAGCTCATCAAAAATAAGTTAAAAAAAAACAAATTAAAAAAAGTTTTTTCTCCAAGTCTATTTTGTCGCAGGGAAAAGTACAAAACTACACACAAAAAAGGGTTGGCCTAATTTTACCATACAGCTGTCGATAGGCTAATAAATGGATAAATCAATCAAGAAAATATCTTTTTTCACACTTCTCTTTTATCAGATTTCTCAATTGAAAATAAGGAAAAAATAAAAACAAATTAAAAAAAAAATTTTTCTCCAAATCTATTTTTACTCAAGAAAATATTATTCAGATTCCTCAATTGAAAATAAGCAACAAAAAAAATTATTAAAATAATTAATTCTCCAAGTCTATTTTGACGCAAGGAAAAGTACAGAACTACATACAAAAAATAATTGGCCGTATTTGACCATACAGCTAAATTAAAAATAAGAAAAATAAATTTAAAAAATTACTTTCCCCTAAACAAATTTTGTCGCAAATAAAATACAAAAAAATGGCCTTAATTGACCATACAGCTGTTGATAGACCAATAAATTGAGAAATTAATCAAGAAAATATCTTTTGCTAATTTCTCTTTTTTCAGATTCAGAAAGATTAATAACACTGCCCTTTGTAAATCGTGGTCCTTCATACAAGCCATTAAGAAGCAACAACATGGAAACCACCTTTGCTGTAGTATATGTATGCATGGATTCATTATTTAATTCGGATGAGTTGCACTGATGATTTCTAATAAGCATGAAACCGATTTATGTGCCAATATAATAGATCTATATCCAAATTTCAAAATTATTTATTGAATAATTAAAAATGTAACTTGGTTCATGACGTGACGCGAAAACTGATATTCTATCTTACAGATATTTTTTTTGAAATTTTGTGATATTGATTGAATTTAACCATTTCACCAAATTGAACCACAGCCAAGCGTGGCCGGGTACAGCTAGTATGTATATAGATATACGTTAATATATAGTAATAATTAGTAATAAATAGTGATATTTGGAACTACAAATAAACTATGTTTAAGGCTCCTAAAATTCGTACTAGACTTTTCCGCAAGAACCCATAGCGCAGTTGTTAAAGTATTTGGAAAAACCAATTGTAAAAAATGATATCCTTTTGAAGGTGTGGGCGACCGAAAAATACAGTTGCGAATTACTTAGGACCTCTATCCAGTCATGGCTGACGGAACAGGTGCATGCTATCATCGCCGTTAAGTAAATACAGGGTTCCGTTCAAATTCCCCAGTTCGACAAGATACACCTGAAGAAGCTCGGAGGTTACAGCGGATGAAACGTTGTGAGAATTACACTCAAATGAGTCAAATAATTCGAATAAGCAATCCTCATAATAAAAAACTCAGACACGTTATATATATATATATATATATATATATAATTCAATGAATTTCAAAAAAACTCTCATTGAAATGAAATGAAGTGGTTGAGTTTCACATCAAAGAATTTTTATTATTCTAAGCAAGACAAAGAATGTTTTAGAAAATTAATCTCCTTAACCTAGAGGAGAGAAAATATTAGCAAATAGTTATAAAGGTATGCACCCTATTTGCTAAAGTCAGTGAGACATGGAAAGTCAAAGTGAAAATAATGCATTTATCAGGATTCCTGTGTCAGGAGGATTTGTAGAAAAAGGATATGAATGTTTTTGTTGATCCAACTTGCTTGGTAAAATCCATGTTATACGTTCTTTACATCCGTTTGGTAACAATTTCCAAGCTATATACTGGGTAATCCGCATTTCAATGAGAGTTTTTTGAAATTCATTGAATTACAATTTAATTTATTTGCTCTATCTTGCATATCGAGCAATTCTTGTTTAGATGGGATAACTTATAGAATATTACTGCCAGTAATATTTTGTAAACCTACAATCTCACGTTTACATAACCACTGATTGTTAAATAAAAACTATTCTGATATATATATATATATATATATATATATATATACATATACATATATATATATATATATATATATATATACATATATATATATATATGTATATAAGCACACAGTTTAAGGCTCTTACATTATTTGAAATATACAATAATTTTATCGACTGGCTACTATTTTCCAAGACGTAATTTATTATAAACGTGAACACTCTCTAACAGTCGTAATCCGGTTAATGTAGTTTTATTATACCGGTGTGAAATCATGAACTGTTTACCTCGCTTATTGTGTTTAGAGGTCAACAATATCAATCTTTCACACAGCATTTGATCCCGGAATCATCACTTGATATTAATCATGCGTTATTTACTAAAGCTACTTAGAATTCTGAGAAGGAAATACAGCAGTCATGGTTGGCCTCATATATCATCTATCAATTTGAATTTGGTTCATATGTCCATCATTGCGGAATCGTGTTGGTCAATGAAAATCAATCCAATCGACGAACAATTAGAAGGGTGTGGTACTAGGTTAATGCACCGTGTTGAGGTGAACGTTTTCTTTTTGAAGATGGGTTATTTGAATGTCTTGACAGGAAAGTAGAAAAAAATCTAGACCGAAGGGAACTAAGTAACATTTGAATTGCATCCATTTGTACTTATCTTTTTGTCTCATTAAATAAATGTGTATATTTCATTTATAAATACACCAATTCTATTGTATTTATATCTATAGTTATTGTTATCTATTAATCTCTATCTCTCTCTTTTTTCTTTCTTTCTCTTGCTCTCTCTCTCTCTTTCTATATATGTGTGTGTGTGTGTGTGTGTGTGTGTGTGCGCGCGTTTATACCCAATCATTATATATATATATATATATATATATATATATATATATATTTATATATATATATAAATATATATACATATATATGTATGTTCTATCAATTGGATTCCTAGATGTAAATAAAAAAATAAATAAAAGAACTCGCGTGATTATTAAAGAGTGCTCAATGCAGGAAAGAGCTGCTATATAATCTGTTTATATAGGTTTCCATATGAATTCTTTTTTGGTCTGATGTAGTGTTGTCTCTGAACTAAAACTCACCTGAACCATGTATGCACTTATGTAACCAATAATGTTTGTATAATAAACAGACTACATATTCTCTCACTTTCTCCCTCTCTCTCTCTCTAGTTCTCTATCTGTCTATCCATCTATCTATCTATCTATCTATCTATCTATCTATCTCTCTCTCTCTCTATATATATATATATATATCCGATTTGTTTATGTATCTACCTCTTTATATATATCCTTTATATCTATTTCTATCCTTATGTAAGTATCTATTTTATATATATACATATATATATATACATATATATATATATATATATACATATCTTTATCAATCTATATAAATATATCTTATCGTACCTATGTATTAATCTATCGAAAAATATATATCTTGCCTATCTATTCATCTTTGTAAATATATATATTAATATATATATATATATATATATATATATATACACATCCTATTAAGCTATATATTATGTCTATCTATTAATATATTTACATACATATATATTTATACATATCTTATCTCTGTATATACACACACACATATATGCATATATACCTATCTATCTATCTATCTATCAATCTATACGTGCATATATAGCTTATCTCTCTCTCTCTCTCTCTCTATATATATATATATATATATATATCATATATATCCTATATATCCTATTTATTTAATTTTATGTATGTATATACTTATATATCCTGGGTATATTCTCTCTCTTTCTCTGTCTGTCTGTCTGTGTGTCTGTCTGCTGTCTGTCTGTCTCTCTCTCTAAATGTATATATATATATATATATATATATATCCTATCTCTCATTTCCATTTATATTATATATATCTTATATATTCGTATATATATATATATTTATCTATCTATCTATCTATCTATCTATCTATCTATCTATCTATATCTATATCTATATATATATATATGTATATAGGTATTAATCATGTTCAATATGAGAATCTGCTAAATACGGTTTCTCGTAATTTCCAACCTGTCTGCTAATGATTAATTAATGTTAATAATGATTGTATACACAGAAATGGGGTTTATTATGAAACTGAATTGCCTTCTACTTTAAAACTACAAATCCTATTTCCCATCTACCTTACATTAATTTCATATATTTTAACAAATGCATTAACTAGTCTAGCGTATTAATAAATGAGTGACATTCCCCAAGAAAGCACCAACCAAGCACTACCGCTCGAAACATTAGACTCATTAAAACCATAATTCTTTAGCTAAGTTTATTCTAAATATTAAATCCAAGAATATCCCCTTTTCTTTTGATTGAGTTTTAGTCAGCTCTACATTCTTTCAACTTTGCCTTTAATAGGCAGCTCGCAAAATATTCCCCTCCAAAAATATAACCATTCATACTATAAATTCCAAAAAAAATAACAAATTTTCCACTGCCGACATAAGAAAAAAATTAATTTCATACTCCCACGGAGGAAGCGGATTAAACCTTGAATAAGGTTGGTGCTGACTGCACACACATCTGGGTAGGAGCTGCTAAAAACGATGTATTCTACGTTGATAGAGTTCAAAATAAACTTCGTAGCATAGTACGGGATGTCCTTTTCTCTTTCCAGCAACTTCGAAATAATGGATACTTGTTGCACTTTCAAAGATTTTATTCAGAGAATTTTCTCTTTGAGAGATAGATAGAGAGAGAGAGAGAGAGAGAGAGAGAGAGAGAGAGAGAGAGAGAGAGAGAGAGAGAGAGAGAGAGATACCACGTAACTTCCTTTTTACTTAATTTTCTTACTAAGCCTTTAAAATAGTTGAGAAATGAAGAAAGTCACAAGGAAATATCTACTTAGCTTTTCACACTATCGGGCACGTCTTGTTTGCTTACATGGCTCCAACTTTTTAATAATCCTATTTCATCACCCGGACACGTGATGCAATTTCTCTGTAATACCATTCGACACTTTACTTTCGAGCACGTTTTGTCTAGAAAACTGACCGTTGAACTCTAGCAACGCCTGCTCTGCACTGGGTCTATTTCCGTTTGCCGCCAGGTTATCTTGAGATGCACTTAAAGTAACCCTCCTAAAATGCACAATAGCTGACTTAATCTCTGCACATTGCAGTAAACTCCAAATATATGACAGTATCACCTACCGATGAGGGTCCATGTGGATCACAATGGGAATCCACGCGCTAATGAAATGTTCTTTGTCCTTGTACTGAAACGGGTTTCCTAAAGCAGAAAATGTCTAGTTTGGGTTAAATTACAGGCGACGCGATAAACACGCTCTTTTGTCTTAGATTAAACCTGACTTTAATGTAATTGTGTCTAATGATTATTCGATTATTGAAATAGATGAGAAAGGTCCTCATGTATGTAGAAGAGGGGTAACATTTGCGTATCCAGAAAGTTTTTTTTTTAAGGGCAAGGGCATTAAGTTAATGTGTAATTAAATAATTTTGGACCGGAAATATCGAATGCACGTTTTATCTTTATAAAAGCTTGGAGAAAAGATTAAGGTAATGGTCATGTCCTCAGCCTATAACGGCCTGCACAGTTTTTGTTAATCATTGGCAGATGAAAGGAGGCGAATTAGAAGCAGAAAAAAGGAGAAAAGAAAGAAGAAAATAAAGAATAAGCAAAACATTTGAAATAAAAGAGGTAAGTGATAAAGAAGAAACCGTTATTCGAATAATAATAATATTATTAAACATGCTGCTGCTACTACTACTACTACTACTACTACTACTACTACTACTACTAATAATAATAATAATAATAATAATATATAATAATATAAAATAATAATAATAATAATAGTGATAATAATATAGAATATTAATAATAATAATAATTATATAAATAATAATAATTATATAAATAATAATAATAATAATAATAATAATGATAATAATAAAAAATAAAAAAATAATAATATAGAATAATAATATTATCAATAATAATGATATTGGAGAACAATAATAATAAAAATAATAATAATATATAATAATAATAATAATAATAATAATAATAATAATATATAATAATAATATACAATAATAATAGTAGTAATAATAAAATACTAATAATTATTATATAAATAATAATAATAAACATAATAATAAATAATAAAAATAATAATAATATAAAATAATAATATTATCAATAATAATAATATTGGAGAACAATAATAATAAAAATAATAATAATATAGAATAATAATAATATATAATAATAATAAAAATAACAATATTGATTAATAAAAATAATAAAACTACATATAATAATAATATAGAATAATAATAATAACATTAATAATTATATAATTATAATGTAGAATAATAATATTATTAATTATAATAATATAGAATAATAATAATAACATTAATAATTATATAGAATAATAATAATATAGAATGATAATAATATAGAATAGAAATAATAATTATTATAATAATAACATTAATAATAATTATAATAATAATATATAATAATATATAATAATATATAATGATAGTAATAATACATAATAATATATATTAATTATATATAATAATAATATATAATAATATTAATAATAATAAAAATAATAGTATTTATATATAATAATATTATCATTATTAAAAATAATATTAATAATGATATAGAATAATAATATATAATAATAATATTATTATTAATAATAATAATATAAATAACAATAATAATATATAATAATATATAATAGTATATAATAATATCATTATTAATAATAATAATATAAATAATAATGAGCAATAATAATATATAATAATATATAATTATAATAATTATATATACAATAATAATAATATATAATAATATATAATAATATGTAATAATCATAATAATAATTATAATACGAAAAAGAAGAAGACGAAGAAGAATGAAAAGAAAGAAGAAGGAAATGATTGGCAGAAGAAGTATAAGAAGAATTATAAAAAGAATAATTAGAAGATAAAAAGAAAATAACAATTTGAACAATAATAATAATAAGAAGAAGAAGAAGAAGAAGAAAGAAAAGAAGTAGAAAAATAAAAAAAATAATAATAATAATAATAATAAGAAGAAGAAGAAGAAGAAGAAGAAGAAGAAGAAGAAGAAAGAAAAGAAGAAGAAAAAATAAGAATTGGACGAAAAATAAGAAATAGAAGAAGATGGATCATAGAACGGAGAAGGTAAGAAAAAAAGGCAGAGAAGAGGAGATGAAAAAAGATAAAAATAAAAAAAGTTGTTAAATGAAGAAGACAAAAAAGAAAAACAAAAATGTTGAAGAAGAGAAGAAAAATGAAAAAAAAAATGAAAATATTTAAAAAATAGATAAAGTTAGAAGAAGATCATAAAATTGACGAACGGACTCCCAATCTCCGCAAATAACACCATATCTTTCAAACTCCACATCCTAACATTCACAGGCAACACGAATTGGAACAAATACATTGACGACATTGCTAAGTTTGCTGCAAGAAATGGGTTAACTCTATCATTCTAGAAAATTTACTCACACTAGAGACAATCCTATATCTTTCTAATTCATGGAGTGTTATCTCACTTTTAGAGTAAAAAAAAAGAGTCTCAACTCTAATCGTTCCCGCATTGTCAGCCAAGCTTCACCATCTATAACATCGCCGCAATGTCGCATCCTTGTGCCTTTCTTACAAGTACTTTATTCGAATGTGCTCTGATTAAAGTATAACAATTTTCCCCCTTTTAACGTATATGCCCCCGACAATCAGCAAAGTCCACAGCCTTCACCGCTGAGCTCCCTAGTTGCTGGAAAATCTTCAACTCTACTCTCCTCTCTGCGTTTCCTGCTCACCTGGCTGCACTTTCTACTAAAATTTAAATGTGATTAAAACAGACATCTGGCTGGTCAACTTCGAACAGTCCATTGTTAGATATAATCCCAATTTAGGTTCTAAATGGAAATATGCTTTGCATTTCCAGAACACACATTTAAAACATGTACATAAGATCACTGATATCCTTTGAGGAACACAAGGTGAAAACTACTTCTTTAAATGGGTGCTCAATATTCCGGATAGAGCAATGATTAAGAAAATTAAATGATAACGAATAATAAGCTTGTATTTATATATTAGTGTAGGGACAATTAATCAGAATCGGAATCGAGAATCAGAAAAATCGAAAGATTTGAGGGTATAAGAATCGGTATCGGAATCGGAAAAAATCGATGCCCAAATTTCCGATGCCAAAACGATTCCTTTAATTATCTTTTTTTTTATTTGATTTCGTTTAAACCGAAATCTTCCATCGCTTGTAATAATTATAAAATAAAAAATATTTTTTGATTTTAAATTACTAGTAAAGTTAAAATCGACAGACCATTCTCCACATGTGTATTTTAACGGTTAAGCAAATATCTGAATATTTAACGTGTTTTTACAAATATCGGGGGAAAGAACAATTCTATAGTTAAATAGTTAGAGATTTATAAAGAATCGGAATCGGAATCGGTAATTGTATCGGAATCGGGAATTTAGCGCGGATTCGGTAATAATATCGGAATCGGGAAAAATATTGAAATCGCCCCATCAATAATATATATATATATATATATATATATATATATATATATATATATGTATATATGTATGTATATATATATATATATATATATATATATATATATATATATATATATATATAGTGGTTAAAGTTAAATTCGGAAAATCAAAATATAAACACATATATTCGAGTTAAAAATATATAAAAAAATAAAAGACTATATATATATATATATATATATATATATATATATATATATAGTCTTGGAAGTGTTTAACCTTTAAAACTATACAAAAAAATATTTTTTATCATTCGTTAGAAAACCATCTAGTCAGTAAGTCATTTAATCACCTGCAATCACTGCATCAACTCGCTCTCGAATTTACTATAATACCAATAATTTATTTTTCAAGGGATCATCAGCTGTTTACCATGAAACACTGTTACATATATATATATATATATATATATATATATATATATATATATAATATTTCAAAATAACAAAATATTTCATAAGAAACATATTTAATAATAAAAGTAAATAAATACCTCCCATAAAAAATAAGGGCGATCAATATATATATATATATATATATATATATATATATATATATATATATATATGTATATATATATATGTACTAGCAGAAGTAATCGTCGTTGACTGGGTTCAAAAACAACTTACAGAAAATGGACTGTGAGCGATGAAAGTATGATAGGTTATGAAAAGGAGGGGGTTATAAAGAGATAGGTTTTGATACTCTAAAATTTTACCCTGAGCAAAATATGATGAAAGTAGAGATAATTTTCGGGAAAATTTTTTTTTTTATATCAACTTTGTTTCCATTGTAGCCAAGAGTGACCAACAAAATGATGTTTCCTTACAAATATAATGATATAAATATACAAGAAATAAATGTTACCATCGTCAATAAAAGTTACTTTTATGGTAGAAAAGTTCATTGGTTTGTATTTTTAAGTAGTTTGTAAAAAAAATTTTTTTATTCACGAACCGGTTTTAAAAAAATCAAAATGGCAGCGACTTTGAAAATGGAGAGCCCCGATTTCAATTTGAAGGAGGGACACCTGAGCGTTCTGTGTTAACAATTTTAGAGAGCTCCGTTAACATAATGAATTTTATAAACATATTTTAATGTTTTCCGTTATTTTGTGCTTGAGGAATATTCGATTATGGCATGTGTAGTTTATATAAAAATTAATTTAAGTTGTTATCGCCTCAAATTTCGTTTTAATTTCGGTTCGCTGAAATTATTTCAAGTAAAGAGCATTAAAAACTATTTAAAAAAAAACATGAACTGAACTTTATTGACTATGGTAACATTTATTTCTTGTATATTTATTTTTTCGAGTAGTCGTTTGTTGGCTTTTCTGCTAAACACTCTTACCAAATAATATCGATGAAATATCGAAAAACAAAGAAACAAAAACAGTTTAGAAAAATAATGAAGCTTTACTTACTTTAGTAAAATAATCCGATCAACAAAATGGGATATTAAAAAAGTAAACACGTAATTATTTTAGTGTTTTAAAGCAAAGAATCGATATAAATATGAATAAGAAGAAAATGGCGCCCTTTTCAAGCAGAACAGCTTCGTTTCAGTTTTACAGTATTGAACGGTGTAGTATTGCGCCGTCGGATTCAGGGTTGTACTATTGTAATGTAAAGAACACGCAGAAAGGGTTGTAATCAACTGAATTCCTTCTAGTACACTGACAGAAAAAGCTTAAACAGATATATGAATAAAAATAAAAAGGTTATGTAAATATTTTAAAACAGACACGTAATCACGTGAGCAGGATTTTCCCTTCATTTTACACGATAACAAGTAACGTTCTTATTTTTTATTATTTATCTATTTTCGAAAGAGTGCCACATGCAAGTGGAGAAGGAAAAAAACAGAGTTATGAAAAAATTTGTGTCGAGAATTGTCTAAAGTTCCGACTTTTTTTTTTGGCTTTCACTTCAATAAAAACGTGAATTTATGAGATGAATTTATTCGACACAATATGATTCAACTCAAAAAAATAAATAAAAGCTAATGTGAATGAAGATTAAAGTTAAGGTTTTATTGTGGACCCTCATCTCTTTAAAAAAAAACTTGTTAAACTTTGTGACATATTTACATTCTATGGAGGTCAGGCGCGAACGAACACCCAATAATTTTATTATACCATATTTCTTCAAACTGAAACCTAATTATCAAAGTATACTTACGCAAATAGTTATGAAAAGTCTTTGTTGAAGTTTGTGCCATATTTCCATGGATTAAAGGAGCGAACGCAGACTCACCCATTTTTATTATATCATCCTCATTTGAGTTGAAACATACTTATCAAAGTATTCTTATGTACATCTATATCAAAAACCCTTGTAAACTTTTTCCATTTTTTATTTCTATACTTTGGGGGCCAGGCGCGAACGCAGACCCCACAGTTTTTATGAACCACTGTTCTGCCAGATCAAACATACCCATTCCTGATCCTCGATACATCTTCTATCAATTTATGTAATCAGTTTTTTTTTTAAATAGTCAACCATAGAAGAGCCTATTCGTGACCAATCACACACGCACACACACACACACACGCACGTTCAAATTTATATTATATCTTAGTCCTCGCGCGAAAGCACAGGACACAGAATGTTTTAAATAATAATAATAATAGAATAACAATAACAAAGTCTTTCGCTAGCGAGGACTACTATTGGACGTAACCAGTTATACAGTCCTTTTGAAATTTTCATCTCTATTTTTTTTTTGTTATCTACTGGATATTTTTAATGAAATCTATATGAAATATGTTCCTTATTAAATTGTAAATATTTTCTATTCTGAAAGAAGTTTTTAAAAAATTAATCTAAAAAAGTTATTTTAAAGTCTTTGTTAAAAAATTCAGATTTTCTCATTATTCAGACATGTGTGACAAAGAGAGAGTTGCAAAAAAGAGTTGTGGTCTGAGGAGAATTACAAACTGAGATAGAGAGAATATTCAGACCTGTAATAATACAAAGAGGGTGTTGCAAAAATGAATTGTGGTGTGAGGAGAAATACAATCTGAAATAGAGAGTAGGAGAGTTTTTATAAATACATACAAAATCACATTCATCTTTTTTTAAATCAAAATTAATAAATTAAATAAAATATAATCTTAAAAAGATAGGATACAAGTTAGAAAAGCATTTCATCCAAGGCATGAAAATTGTTAAACAAAATATTTTTACTATAGGCTTTAAAAATAAAGGTACAAGATTTAATTTGAAATTTATTTATCTTCAAAGTGCACTTTTATACATTTTACAAAGTAAGGTATTAAATTTGCATACCTTACTTTGTAAAATTTATTAATATCGCTAAAAATCCTAATAACAAATAATATATATACATATACTTATATATATGCGTATATATATATAACAAATCACACACACACACACACACATATATATATATGTATATATATATGATTTGTTATTAGCATTTTTTAGCAATATTAACAACTTTGAAGCACTGTTGTTTATATTTTTTGGAAGCGTCAGATCGTCGAAGGCACGATGCAAGCAAGATCCACAGTGAGAAAGAGAAAGAGAGAGAGAGAGAGAGAGTAAAATAGGTCGAGAGAAATTAAATGTGGATCGAAGTAATTAATAAGTTTAAGTCATTTTTATGTTGCAAGAAAACATGACAAAATCAACAAAGCAGAGTGTACGATCGTATCAGAAACAATGTCGTGTTTATTTAGTCTCATCGCCAACAAAATCTGATTAATTAATTTATCAAATAAATTTTAATTAATTAATCAATGTGTAAACAACATTTAATCTCATAACAAACAAAATTTTGGTAGTCACCAAAATAACAACCATTCTGCAGCATTGATGGGGAGTGAGAATAAAATTTAACATCGAATCCATGGTCCCCCCCCTCGCCAAACTTTCACAAGAAACATTATCAATAATTTTCCACTCTCTTTATCTGTGCCTAAACCTAGATTCCATGATCAAAGCTTCTTTCTTAGAACTGCACGCCTGTAGAATTGTCTTCCGTTTTCCTGCTTTCCAGCTGTCTATAATACGGTTGTCTTCAAGTCCAACGTGAACAAGTTTCTGATGAGCCGTTCCACTTAAGTCAACAAATGTACCGAACTTCCATTATTATTTATTACTATATTGTCCTTTTGACTACTCTACACTCTTTAACCCTTATCCTTGAGTGGCCGATCGGCCTTGATAAGTGGTGACGCCTATGTAAAAGAAAAAAAAATGAACATTTTTTCTATTCCGGTATTTTAGTTATAAATAAAATTTAGAGTAATAGATTCCAGATATATACATACAAACCATGGCGAGGGGTGTTGTCAAATGTTGAGCTGATTAACAAGTTGTACACACAAACAAACACACATACGCACTCATATATATATATATATATATATATATATATATATATATAAGGTATTTACATCTCTTCCAATTCTCGGATTTTAATCATGTCAAAACGAACCTTATTTCCTTTTGAAAAATTGATTGTTGCTATTGCTTCTGATGAGTTAAGGGCAAAATAGATTCACTAATTGATGTAATAATTAAGCGATTAATTTTGCGGTACGAAACAGATACTGTCAAAAATTTCAACTGAATGAAAGTAATAAATTATAAGATGATCAACATCATGAAGTTTTTTGTCATTCATTCACTATATTGCTCTGCAATTATATTGAGCTTTTTAAATAAGACTTGATAAATATTATACGGAAATAGAAAAATATTTCACCATAATATATATATATATATATATATATATATATATATATATTTATATATATATATATATATATATATATATATATATATATACTTCGGAATAGTTTTTTTTTATTTAACAATCAGTGGTTATGTAAACGTGAGATTGTTGGTTTACAAAATATTACTGGCAGTAATATTCTATAAGTTATCCCATCTAAACAAGAATTGCTCGATATGCAAGATAGAGCAAATAAATTAAATTGTAATTCAATGAATTTCAAAAAACTCATTGAAATGAAATGAATTGGTTGAGTTTCATATCAAAGAATTTTTATTATTCTAAGCAAGACAAAGAATGTTTTAGAAAGTTTATCTCCTTAACCTATAGGGTTTCGATGTCTTGTTTGGTAAAATCCATATTATACAAGTTGGATCAACAAAAGCATTCATATCCTTTTTCTACAAATACTCCTGCTACAGGACTTCTGATAAATGTATTATTTTCACTTTGACTTTCCATGTCTCACTGACTTTAGCAAATAGGGTGCATACCTTTATAACTATTTGCTTATATTTTCACTCCTCTGATGAGATGGTAGACATCGAAACCCTATAGGTTAAGGAGATAAACTTTCTAAAACATTCTTTGTCTTGCTTAGAATAATAAAAATTCTTTTATATGAAACTCAACCAATTCATTTCATTTCAATGAGTTTTTTGAAATTCATTGAATTACAATTTAATATATATATATATATATATATATATATATATATATATATATATATATAAAGCTGAATGTGTGTGTGTGCATGTGTGTGTGTGTGTGGTCACGAATAGGCTCCTATATAGTTGATTATTTTAAAAAAACTGATTACATATAATGATAGAAGATGTATCGAGATACAGGAATGGGTATGTTTGATCTTGCAGAACGGTTGTTCCTTAAAATTGTGGGGTCTGCGTTCGCGCCTGGTCCACTAAGTATGGAAATAAAAAAATTAAACATTAAAAAAAACGTTTACAAGGGTTTTTGATATAGATGTACATAAGAATAATTTGATAAGTATGTTTTGACTTAAACAGGGATGGTATAATAAAATTGTGGGGTCTGTGTTCACGCCTGACCTCCATAGTATGGAAATATGTCACAAAGTGTAATAAGGTTTCTTTTAATATAGATCCACAGAATATATGTGATATATGTTTCAGTGTGAACTGGTATGGTATAATAAATTGTGGGTTTTATCTATTTCATTTTTACTTTCATCATATTTTGCTTTGGTTTTGATACCCCCGAATTCGAAGCTATCGCTTTACAACCCTTCCTTTTCATAACCTATCATACTTTCATAAATCAGAGTCCATTTTCTGTAGGCTATTTTTGAACCCAGTCAACGACGGGTACTTTTGCTAGTATATATGTATATATATATATATACATATATATATATTTATATATATATATGTGTATATATGAGAAATTAAGACAGATTTGTATAGCTAAATATTGTGACGTTTTCATAACACAGCATGCATGTTCAACTTGCCTGTCGTCATGTAAAACAGATGAAATTCCATGTTTTACGAGTGTCACGAGAGAGGACATGTGTCATCCGCCCTTGTTGCAGTGAAAAAAGAAGTTGATGCCATAACCAATTTCATATGAGCAGGACAATGAAAAACATGTCGAAAATTCTAATGAAAACATGTAGAAACATATTTTTGTAAAATCTGATTTAATATTTTGAGGTGAGATTTATCTGTTCGACAAGATGATGACAGTGTTTTTCAATTAACTCAATCATATACCCTGAATACCGTGTTACATATATATATATATATATATATATATATATATATATATATATATATATTATAAAATTACTAAAATTGGGTTTAATACTCTTAGACACTAGTGTTTCATCTTTTCGGAAATCATTAATGCAATGAATAACGATTACTGCCGGTCGGGAGATTCGAACCCAGCCACGAGGCCATGTCCGTCTCAATTAGCAAAAAGCAAACCGCTCGGTCAACGTTAACGGCGGCGAGATTATAGTCATGTGATGTTAACATAACGATCTACGTACGTGAGCTTAAGTAACGGACTTATGTTATTTCACCGTAAAGTGCTTAACAATAAGAACTGAATCCTTAAAGGGGCAGATCCAAAAAGCATAATTAATTTAAAAAATGAAAAATGAAAATAAAGGTTAGCTAACCAGGTTTCGTTCCTTACTTATCAAAGCTAAATCGAAATACGATTTAAAACAAACAAACAAAAAAAGGCATTAATATGAAACACACACACACACACATATATATATATTTAAAGGAGATTAGAGCAATAGTCTAAAGAGCTGAGTGTATTTCAATGTAACAGTGAAATTACTAGTTTAATTGAAATACAGGAAAGAGAAAAAGAAAAAGTGCTCGTTATAATTTAGATATATAATAAGTTCGATAGGTAGATATCCTAGAGCTGATTCAAGAGGTAAATTTTTATACCTATATGTCTTATGTATATACCTGTATATCTATGTATATGTGTGTCCATTTTTTCATATATATGCATATATATATTTTTAATACTTTACTCAAAGCAAATTTATAATTCAAATTCAAATCTAAATTTACTCTTTTTCTTTTCTATCTATAACCTGTATTAAACTTCTTATCAACTTTAAATCCAGACCTTTTATTTTAATTTTTTTCAGATACATCTGCCTTACTTTTAATGCTAGGTTATTTATGGTGTCTTTTAAATTTAATAAAAACCCTTCAAATTTTGCTGACGAGGAGACCTTGCTTATTAAAAAAAATTATGTAATTATTGTTCGTAATTGGATGTTTACCACAATAAAAAGCATTGTTTTCCGAAACGATCGTACAGATAATTGATTTTGTTGTTGTTCCTTCTTATGAAACGGATTTTTAATTCAGTTGAAAATTGATTTTTCAAATTTTAAATTATCAATCACATTACTTAATATATATATATATATATATATATATATATATATATATATATATATATATATATATATATATATGGCCGTTTTATCTGTTTGGCTACATATGTTTCAGATGTTGAACTCATAGAAGTCTTCCTCGTCAGGCCTGGTAGAAGTATTCTACGAGGTCTGACGAGGCTGTTGGATCGTAAACATGGCCCAACATCTGAAACATATGTAGCCAAACAGATAAAACGGTAATAAAAAATAAAACATATTTTCTCTGCAATAGTATAGTATTGAGCACTCTCCTCAAGTTTTTACTAATTACCAGTTTTACCAAATATATATATAGCATTTTCACCTCAAACAAGGCATAGTGCCACTTTGATATAGGGGCTACCATCTGGGACATAATTTTTTGGGGTAATAAGTAGGGAGTTTAGTAACAAGATGTTTTTTTCGCATTACATTTTAACTTCTTAATATCAGTACAGTCAGGGAAGTAGGAAACTGGAATGGAATTTCAAAGTTTAGCAGTCCTCGGGAAGAAGTCCTAGAGAAGAAGTCCTAGGGAAGAAGTCCTAGAGAAGAAGTCTTAGGGAAGAAGTCCTAGAGAAGAAGTCCTCGGGAAGAAGTCCTAGAGAAGAAGTCCTAGGGAAGAAGTCCTAGAGAAGAAGTCTTAGGGAAGAAGTCCTAGAGAAGAAGTCCTCGGGAAGAAGTCCTAGAGAAGAAGTCCTAGGGAAGAAGTCCTAGAGAAGAAGTCTTAGGGAAGAAGTCCTAGAGAAGAAGTCCTAGAGAAGAAGTCCTAGAGTATAAGGCCTACATGGATTTCTACTGTGTAGGGGTGGGATTTTGCTGCTTGTCAGGTTTATCGGGTGTATTTTCGTCGAGGTGGTACAACGGCTTGTAGCTCGTCGGAGCATCCACCATTAAAATACTTATAAAACAGGCAGAAGGATGTAACATTTTTTTCGAGGGGACAGCGGCTGAAACTTAATTGATAGTTCAGGACCTATTAAGCTGGCGGCTCTCTTGAACTCTGTCTAATAAGGAAAGACTAGTAGCAGATGCATCGGCCTAGATGTGTAACAATACTCCACATATCGGCGAATACTGGCCTTGTAGAGCTACAAGATATTTCTAGGCGTAATTAACTTTCTAGCACGGTAGAGAGAGAGACCAACTTCTTTGCAGCAACCTTACCAATGCCCTCAACTCATGTTCCTCATGAATATTAAGACGAGGAATTTGTAACGAAGTATTTTCATTAGCCATGGCTATTGGTGGTTGAGCAGGTTTTTTTTGTAGGTATTAAAGGAAAGTAGGGTTTGTATTACTGTACACATAGATTCGAAAAAGTTGTCAAAAACAAATATATAACAAATAAATGTTATCAAAGGCAAGATAAGTTACTTTTCTACCAAACTGGATATATTTTTCGTGTTTTTATTCAATGTAACATGTTTATTCAGCTCGAAAACCATACAGTGTTACCGATGTATTGGAACATTCAAGATGGCGTCTGATTCTTTAACACCGTAAGTTTGGGAAAGATGTTATAAATAAAAAACCGGATAAAATACTGTTAAAAACTCGCTCAATATATGTTACCGTGACATAGGTTGACATATATTCGGCGGGTTTTTAATAGTATTTTGTATAGATTTTTATTTATAACACCTTTTTCCAAACTTACCGTGTTAAAGAGGGTGTGAGACGCCATCTTGAATTTTCGAATACATCGGTAAACACTGTATGTTTTTCGAGCTGAATAAATATGTTACATTGAATAAAAACACAAAAAATATATCCAGTTTGTCTGAAAAGTAACTTATGTTGCCTTTGATAACATTTATTTGTTATATATTTTCTTTTTGACAACTTTTTCGAATCTATGTGTACAGTAATACAAACCTGGAAAGTAGCTTAGTTTTAGAAGCATTGAATGTGACCATCCACTTTTACCCTATTTCCCTTACAGACTGAAAGTCTTAATTAAGTATATCTGCCATTGCCTTGGATATATTTTGATTCTTTTCCCCCTCATGTTTCTTATAGAGGATGATGTCATCAGCTAATATACTCATCTCGGAGACAATTTCATCAGGGAAGTCGTTTATGAATTTCAAGAATAATAATTATCCAAGGATCAACCCCTGAGGTACACCTGCATTTATATCATTATTTTGACATACGATCAGAGAGAGCGAGAGAGAGAGAGAGAGAAGGAGGGAGACACGAACAGACAGAGAGAGATTGAGATAGAGGGCAGAGGTGGAGGGGCGAAATTGCATGATATTTTATAGAGGGTGGGTTGTATTTCTCTACACCCGTTTTAAATCGGGTGTTTCCTGATACAACATGTCGACATTTGTTTACGGTACATTATTCGTTGTTTGAACACACACCCAAAATGCCCTCACTCGATCCCCAGAATATCACGCGCATGTCACATATAACACCTGTCGGGGTCACCGTATCCCGCAGGCGATAACGACGAGACTTGAAATCAAAATTGCGAATCAGCAAAAACAGAAAATTCTACACTTCATATTTTTCTGTTCTCAGTAAGTGAGGTCTTTCTAAACCGAGGAAATTTTAAGTTTTTGTTACAACCTAAAGTGACTATTTTTGAGAAGCTGCTCTTAACTCTTGCATTTGGAAACGATTCAATAAGGACATCAAAATGTTGGATATTCTTCAAACATGCCCGTTCTATATGCGTGGTTAGTGAACAAATAGAGTCTTAGAAACCGTGAATATCTATCTATCTGTATAATTATAAAACTCAAATCGTCTTGCTTGTTTGTTTTGTGTTTAAACCATCCTTCCGGTTTAAGAGTCCGGTTTAGGATCTCCGGTTTCGGGCAAACATTTGATACATACAGATGATATTAGCGAGATTTATTACTTAACAACAAATAACGGTAAGATAATTGTTTAAATTTAAAAAATTATCAATTTATGTGATTAAAAAATATTTTCTTTTCTCTGCCCAAGTTGTGCGCGATTAAAACCGGAACCATTTAAAAAAAACAGAAGAACAACAAAAAAAACTGTACGCTTTTCGTGCCCTAAATTATTTATTTATGATTATTTTATTTGTATTTTCCATTGAAAGTTGAAATTCAAAGCAAATACCTTTTTCTAATGTAAAAAAATACTACTTGGTCAATTTATATATAAAAAAAATGTATATTTGGGTTAGGTTTTTTTACGACATAGCCAAGCGTATTTTATCTCCTAAAAAGTAATCAAAATCTACATTTTTTTTTGGTAAACAGGTTTCAACGGCATTTAAATATAATATAAAATGATTTCCTTTTAATAATTAAAATTACACATTTTAGAGTGGGTGATCACTTTCCTATATAAATTTAACATAAAATGAAACCCCACTTCTTGGCGATGTAGCGAGACCTGTAATCGTTAGCATTTTTTTTTCAAGTTTGATGGTGGGGCGTGCAGACAAGGAAATGGGGGGGGGTCACGAGTTCTAAAAAATTTGATAAAAAGTAGGCATACTTCAATCGAGGGTGTGGTGGAGAACTTTTCATTTTTTTTTTAAGGTTTGCTTCGAAAAGGTGTCACTGTTAAATCTTACTTAGTCAGTTAATTGTTATTTCCTGATATTTTTAGGACTGTTAACACACACACAACACACACACACACACACACACACAACACACACACACACAACACAAAACACACAACACACACACACACACATACACACACATATACATACACACACATACACACACATACACACACATACACACACATATATACACACATACACACATATACACACATACACACACACACAAAACTAGGGTTCATTTGTACAATGCACGTTCTCTCCTTGTATTCTTCTTTTCGTTTTTTTTTCAAATTTTTTCAACGGAGTACAGCTCTCTTATACAAAATATTAATTATCCAATGTATTCCGTATTGTTTTCACTGATCGCCATGTTTGTTTGCGTGCGCGCGTGCATTCAATTTTTTGCACGCACGCGAAATTGCGTATTGTTTCACT
>NC_136523.1:5910000-5937500 GCF_053919585.1 Euprymna scolopes
CAATCAAACTGCAGACGAGGGTAATGCGGGCACTGTTCCCCCGTTTTATGTATTTTTTTTTAAATCAGAGATTTGCTTCTCTTAGAGGAGTTGCCTTCACAACGGTTTACGGGAGCCCTCTTCACCTCCACCACGTGGAAATAAACACATGAACGCAAACATATACATGCGTACATACAGATGAACGCAAACATACATACGTAAGTACACACACAAACACACATGCCAACATGCACATGCACACATACACGCATACATATGCGTATGTACATGCATATGCATATCCACACGTACACATTCATGTACATGTAGAGTATGCATGAAGGAGCGTTCATCACGATGATGATGGCTAGTACGAATACGTGAATTTAGCATGAATAAAAAAAGAAAACACTCAAATACGCACAACAGGTCACACACAGTCATTCGCCGCTTGTACACTTTTAAATTCCAGAAACGTCCATAACGGCACAAATCCTCAATGTATGTATACACATATATATATATATATATATATATATATATATATATATATATATATATATACACATATATATTCATATATATATATATATGTACATATATGCATATATACTTATATATAAACATCTATATATACATATATATATATAAACACACACATACACCCGCACATATATATAAACACACACGTAAACACACACACATATATATAAACACACAAATACACACACACACATATATATAAGCGCACACATACACACACATATATAAACACACACATACATACACACATATATATATGTATATATATATATATATATAATTTTAAAAAATGATTTATATCATTTATAATTTTTTATACCACTACACGACTTACGAAACCATAAGGGATGGACGTGCACATTACTGTTTGTCGTCACATTCAATCCCAGTCAACAACACTAGCCTATGCGTGCTGGCTCGCGTTGTTGCCATTGGCCGCCAGGAGAAAACATTCAAATTAAATGCAAGTATATAAAATACTTATAAAATAATGCAAGCGGGTTTGTCATAATCGATAGACAACAAGATTAAGTTGATTTCTCTCACTTTTACGTCACTTTAATATCTCGTTGCATTGAAATCAAGATATAATAATACTAAACTTTATATTTCGAATCCCTGCTCAAATTTTAATAAAAATCCATTGCATAATTTTGATGGTAGAAAATTGTTATAATTTCATAATTAAAAATAAGTTCAATGGATATTAAGAAGTAATTGAAATTGGTATGTGATATGACTACGGATCATATACGATACAAATCTACGATATCTGATGTTATAACTGGTAACATTATGCCTATAATCCCCTATAAAGTGTATTTAAAATACAATGAAACATTCACTTGCATATTAGTCTGCAGTAAAAAAATGAGGGAGGCTAAAGCGTCGCGATTGAGGAAAATATTATTTTGAACTTGAAAGCGATAGACGACCTGACGGCCGGAACCTTTTCTAGAAATACTTGGACACATCTGAAAATAGGGGATGAGTAAGCGGGGGCCAACACCTCGTCTAACATGACAGCTCTAATGTGCATTGCAGCTTACTGATGAACACGACCGGAAGTTAATTAAGGGTACACTGTCGTTAATATTGCCGACCTCATCAAAATAAAGTCACTTAGTTGGTATCGGAGAAAGGAAATTAGGATGAAGGTCCTGTAAATAGGGATCGGATGACATTAAAAGTTCTTGGAAGGTTGAAACGATGTGGTATTTTGTTTGCGGGATTATGCTACGTTATTGACACGTTATTGTTCTATGTTAACTGAACTAAGGAGCATTCGTTTGCAAGATAGCTTTCCCCCATTATATATTATATCCTTCGGAAAATCAGTATGGAGCAACCATGCATTCTTGTTATATGGGATTACTGCCTTCTCCCCTGGACCAATATTCTGCTTACCTGGCAATAATACCACGGAAGATATCGTACTCCTTCCAATAATGGACTTCCCAGGTTGTATTAAACTCCTTTTCCTATAATTATTTTCATATAATTATTATTCACCACCCAAAAAGCTTTTTTTCAAAATTTGTGCCTAAAAGAAAAATACGTGTCTATTCACAGCTAAACATTTTGCTAACCGCATTTCATTTCCTCTGATGATATGCGCCATTATTGAAAATCCATGGATTAAGAAAATTAACATAATCCCCTTCTATATATTCCTTGTGTCAAACAATAAATTCTTAACTCGAATATATGTGTCTATATTTTGATTTTCAGAATTTAACTTTAACCACTAAACTTATATATTGCTCTATTCTTAAATATTGAACTTCTGATAGGGGAAAAATAACGAAATACCAAAGGCATATGTATGACATGAAAATAAATTTGATTATTACAAAGAGCTGGCAGAAATATACCGAGACCTTCCAAATGATGAACCTTAAAGAGTGAGACCAATATCAGCGTGTAAAGTATTTTTTTTTTGGGGTGGGGGGAACTCTCTCAGGAATACATAGACAAAGAAGGTTCCTTGGACTGGCTCAAAACGAGAGCCCTCCACCACGATCTGGAAAGGGTTATAATAGCTGGTCACGATCAGGGATTGATGACCAATGCATTCAAGAATATGGCAGAGATCAGTAATGACAAACAAATGCAGGTTCTGCCATACAGAATTGGAAAGTGTGAGTCATCTGATATCAAGTTGCAAGGTTCTTTGGGGGAACGGCTACTATACAGCGAGGCATGATGAAGTATGTAAGTAGCTCCACTGGACTATCTGCAAAAAATTAATCACCCAGTGTATCAGCAAGTCCTTGGAACATCAACCTAAAAGAACAGTTGGTAATGACTTATATAATATACATTACGACTATGTAATCCCTACAGCCACCTACCTTGAAAATGCTGCTGTCAAACCTGACACTTTTATGGAATAAGTCAATGAGAGTTGAAACCTTGGTTGAAGTGAGTGTCCATAATAATGGAGGTCTCAACAGAACTGAAGGGGAGAAACAGACCAAATATCAAGGTCTCAAGTATGATATGAAAAGAAACTGGAATCTTAGGGAGATATCAATCATACCAGTTATTATAGCTGCTACAGGCCTTATGAAGAAGAACCTGAAGTCCTACCTAACTAATATTCCTGGTGAACCAAGTGCAAATGAGATCCAGACAATTGCACTTAAGGGAACAACGAGGATACTAAAAAGAGCTCTCGGTTGGTTTCAATAAAAAGCAGGGCAATGTTGTTAGCTGGTTTAGCTGCCCCATACCCAGCATTACACTCTTCAAAGAAAGAAAATGAAAACGAATGTTAAAAACTACCTGGCAAATATACGCGACGACCCAACTGCAAGAGATATACAAACAACTGTACTTAAAATCTTGATGTGAATAAATAAAGTTAGCGAGTGAATGTCGAGTGTCTCGTAGGATGCCATATCTCGAGCTAAAAGAAATGATACGAAAATTGAAAAAAAAATGTTATAATAGATGCTGTATCTCCATCTTTCTTTTGTGTCTTCATCTCTCTCCTCTTTGTCTTTGTCATCGCGATACTTGTACAGTTTACTCAAGAAATTAAAAAATGAAAATATTTTTTTAAAAAAGTTATATTGTACGTACTCGTTATGGTATAAAGTTTCCCTACAAAATTCACTTAATTAGTTTCTTTTTTTTATAGAGAAAATCAAATTTTCATAAGATCGATCGTAACGTCGCCATTTATCTATTTCCCAGGATGACGAGGGAAATGCGATTAAACGAAAAATTGATTAACAAGGTATTAAAAAAGGACATAGAAACTTTGTAAGATAAGTGAACAAAAAAAAACCTAAAATATTTTTTTCTGCCAATGTTTTAAAATAATCTTGTCAAATTTGGACAAACTTTAAACGGTGATTAGAGTTATCTCCCCTGTCACCCCTTATTCTTATTCACAAAAAAAAAACAAGATGGCCGCGACATGATCGACCTCATTAAAAAACTACTGGATCAAATTAAGTGATTTATTTTGTATAAAAACTTTATTCCAAAACGGGTACGTACTATATATATATATATATATATATATATATATATATATATATATATATGACAACCCCTTTAAGAAATTCGTTTCTTATCGTTGAGCACTTTCAGTTGAATTAAAATCGGCCAATTTAGCTCTTATGCATAGATCATCGTATAACGATTAGATCATTGTCTGACGGACGTAAATGAAAATTTAAAATTAAGAGGTTCAAATTACACGTTATTTCACGCGGTCAATGATAGCCGAATGGATTAGGTCTTCGCTAATCAAGCCAGAGATGTCTCGTGTCGCGGGGTTCAAATCGTTCGACTGGTATTAATCGTGACACCCTGCACTGGAGATTCCCGAAAGGATGAAACCCTAGTGTCTGTAGGTATTTAATTATTATAGTAAAAAAATAAATATGACATCCCCTTTAAGAAATTCGTTTCTTATCGTTGAGCACTTTTAGTTGAATTAAAGTCAGTCAATTTAGCTCTTATGCATAGATCATTGTATCAGGATTAGATCACTCTCTTACTGACGTAAATGAGCATTTAAAATTAAGATGTTTAAATTCAACGTTATTTCACGCGATTAATCGTAACCGAATGGATTAGGTCTTCGCTAATCGAGCCAGAGATGTCTCGTGTCGCGGGGTTCAAATCGTTCCACTGGTATTTATCGTGAGACCCTGCACTGAAGATTCCCGAAAGGATGAAGGTATTTAATTATTATAGTAAAAAATAATTATATATGTATATATGTATATATATATATATATATATATATATATATTATGTAAGCAGACGAATCAGCTAACATAAAAATAACAAACTTCCTTGACGTCACGTTAAATTTAGATAAAAACACATGTGAACCCTACTTAAAACATAACGCTACTCCAGTATACGTAAACCCTAAGTCCAATCACCCACCATCAATTATAAAACAGATTCCTAACTAGATCGTAAGTAGACTCAGCAATAACTCAATCGATGAAAATGCATTTAACAGGTCAACCAATATCTATGAAACAGCCCTAAAAATAGTGGATACAAAAATATCGATATCAAATATAAGCAACAAAACACCAATAACTATAATAAAATTAAAAATAGAATATAAAGAACTATAATTTGGTATACGGCCCCATACAATCAAATGTTAAAAACAAAACTTGGCAAGACATTTCTAGATCTTATTGAAAAACACTTTCCCGCAACCAACCCCTTACACAACATTTTCAATAAAAATACCTTAAAGTTATCCTACAGCTGCTGCGAAAATTTAGAGATGATAATTAAAGCACATAATAACAAAATATTAAATAAAAACAATGTAAACAACAACAAAATAAACAATAAAAAGTAGACACCATGACAAAAATAAAAGTAGCACTAGCAGAAATAATAATAATAATAATAATAATAATAATAATAATAATAATAATAATAATAATAATAATAATAATAATAATAAACCACCCCCGGACAACAACAACCATACTAGAAATAAAAATAAAAATACTAATAACGAACAAGATAAATGCAACTGTAGGCACCGCACACTTTGCCCACATCAAAATAAATGTCTAACCAAAAGCTTAGTTTACCAGGCCACAATATTTGCAAAAGAAACCCCGAATAACAAGAAATATTACGTAGGTATGACTTCTTTAGATTTCAAAACTCGATATTATGCCCACAAAGTATATTCAACAATTAAAAACACCGTATGAAAACAACACTAGCAAATAAATACTGGGAACTCAAGGAAAGCGGACATTCGCCGGTAGTCAAATGGAAAATAATAAGACAAGCTACCACATGTAAAGACCTAGACGACCCATGTAGATTATGCCTTCATGAAAAATTTGCTATTCTGTACTTTAAATAACCCCAAAATCTATTAAACTGTAGAAGAGAAATAGCGAACAACTGTGTTCACAGAATAAAATTTACTCTAGGATAGCGATACGAAATAATTTTAAAACTAACAAAAACAATAGAAAATAAGCAAATAAATAAATTAAATAAACATGAATATACATATACTATCACACACACACATACACACACATACATACATATATATATAATCATTTACTATAATAATTAAATACCTACAGACACTAGTGTTTCATCCTTTGGGGAATCGTCAGTGCATATATAAACTAACATAAAAAAAACCCTAACCTAGATTTAAAACAGGTCAAGAAACTCGATATCCCGGCTAAATAGAGCACACACAAAGGAACAGGTCAACCAGCGGTCAAATAAGCCTTTGTCCGGTAAGTGCATGTTCATTGGCTAACAGGAAGGGCGCGATGGATACTAGAAAGCTGATTGGCTAACTAAAATCTCAATGGAAGGTGCGTATATAAAAACGACAGACAACCACAAAATTCGCGCATAAGCCTGAATAATCCTAGAGTGGATGAAACGCGGAATATTCAGTGTAGCTTAATCGCCATATATATTTTATAATTTACTATATATATATATATATATATATATATATATATATATATATATATATATTCAATATTTTTATTTTTTTAACGTCTTCATTAAACTGTACAAGTAACGCCATCTCATAATATATCTCTTTTCTCCACACCCCTCCCTTTCCTTTCACCATCTCCTATTTCTCTGTCATCATCTTTTACTTTTTATTTTCTTCTCTCTTAATAACGTCTCACTTAATTTTTTCCATTATATAAAGTCGAAAGATTTCATAAAGTAAGAACACATTGTGAGGTCATACTATACCATCCCCGATCTCCCCTCTCTATATATCTTTCTCTCTCTCTCTCTCTTACTTGTACTCTTTCTTTTATTATGGTATCATACTAGACACTAGTTCTTCATCTCTCTTTGCTGTTTCATTCATCTCTCTCCTCTTTATCTATTGTATAAATCTCACCTTTATGTATGTATGTATCTATGTATGTTTTTCGTTGATCGGTACGTTGAGTTATTTGGAAAATTATGTGTGAATTTGTCAACATGATCATAATCATTATCATGTACTGCATATGTGTGAGTCTAAAACAAACTATTTTATTTAAAAAAAAGAAAAAAAGGAAGGAAAAGGGACAAAAACGGTCCAGCCGCTGATCACTTACTATGTATGACTTTCGGAATGTTCCTTCATGTGTATTTTACATGTATATATGTGTGTGTACGTAAGTATAGGCATATGTATGTATGTGCGTATTTGTGTGCCTCTACCTGATTATGATTGCATGTGTGTGCACATGCATGCGTATATTGGCGTACATCTGTATGTACGCATGTGTTTATTGTCATGTGTATGGAGGGTGGAGAGGGATCTCGTAAGCCGTGGTGAAGGTAATCCCTCTAAGAGCAGCAAATCTTAGATTAAAAAAAACATAAAGCGGGAGATCAGTAGCCGTATTAAGCTGGTCTGAAGTTTGACATGTTGCTGGCTATCTTGCTCTTGCTTGTTGCTGGATGTCAATATTTTGAACCGAGAGAGAGAGAGAGATAGATAGAGAGAGATAGAGAGAGAGAGAGAGAGAGAGAGATTTAGCTGTCGTACAAAGCTAAAACTCTGTAACATCATCTGTGTATAGATACTCACTCAGCCATGGAAAAGTTGTGACGCGTGTAGGCCTGAAAAGCTGGAAGCATGTAATAATTGATCTGCCATCATTATATGTATATATGTATGTATAGGTGTATGTATGTTCATGTACAGGTGTATGTACATGTGTTTATATTTATGTGTATATGTATGTATGTATATGTGTATATGTATTTAAACAAGTCTGGTGGGGGAACCAGTTTAGTCGCCGGCTAGTCTCCCTGAAGGATTAAAAACAAGACCTTCCAAAGGGCGAATGAACTCTTTTTCTGGGTCAACGGCCAACTAGCACCGTGTATATTTGTGTGTGTGTGTATATGTGTATTGGGGTGAAGAGGGCTCCCGTAAGCCGTGGTGAAGGCAATATTTCTAGGAGAAGCAAATCTCTGATTTAAAAAACCATAAAGCGGAAGACTATTACCTGCATTAAGCTGGTCTGCAGTTTAATTTGTTGCTGTCTATCTTGCTCTTGCTTGTTGCTGGATCTCAACATGTTGAACCGAGAGAGAGACTTAGCTGCCGTACAAAGCTAAGACTCTGTAACATCATATTTGTATAGATACTCCCTTGAACATTTGGGCTCATGGATTTTAAATGTCTGAGGGAGTGGCACTCGTCTGACAAGACGTTGCAATCATCATATGTATTTATGTATGTGTGCATGTATATACGTATATATATTGTTTGTATGTATGTGTATATATACATGTGTGTATGGGCATATATGCATGCGTGTGTGTCTGTGTATATATGTGTGTGTATGTATGTATATGTATGCATGTATATGTGTATGTATGTGCATGTTTGTGTATGAGTGCATATTCATGTATGTGTATGTATATGTAGGTAAGTGTATATATATATGTGCATATGTGTACATATATGAATATGTATGTATATGTGTGTATGTATTTGTATGTGGGTGTATTTATATGTATGCACATGTGTATGTATGCGTGTGTATGCATATGTATGTATGTGTATTATGCATTGTTATGTATATATGTATACATGTGTGTATGTTTACAGATATGTATGTGTGTATGTGTATATATGTATATTTCCATTTATATATATATATATATATATATGTATGCCATTGACCGTGTTGTGTATGTTTATGTATGTATATGTATGTGTATTACGTATTGTGTATGTATATATGCATATATGTGTATTATATGCATGTGTGTATGTGTATGTATGTGTATATATGTATGTATGCGTGCATATATATGTATATATGTATGTATGTATATATACTAATAACCGTCTTCAGTGTCATGTCGGTTTGAGCGTGTGAATTTTGCTGGCAGGGCTAAAGTCATTTTCGGCTCATGGACTTTCAGTGCCTGAGGGAGTGACACTCTTCTGACAAGACGTTGCAATCATCATCTATATATATATATATATATATATATATATATATATATATATATATATATATATATATATATATATGTGTGTGTGTGTGTGTGTGTGTGTGTGTGTGTGTACGGCATAATCACGTTGACACACCGGTTCCTGTCAGATCACCGAAGTTAAGGAACGTTGAGCCTGGCTAGTACCAAATGGGTGACCATTTGGGAATTCTAGGCGCTGTATGTGCTTTCTGCTTATCTCGGCATTGTTTCACTTGCCACTGGTATTCAACAATGTCGTCTCAGGAGGTGTGTTGTTGGAAATTGCACAAATCTTGCTACAAAAATTTCATGCACAGGCACCCTTACCGTGGGTATCCATAATCTGTCAAGACTGACGGAAGCCTTATGTATGTATGTAGGTATGTACTTATGTATTTTCGGGGTCAACGGCCAACTAGCACCGTGTGTCTTTGTGTGTGTTGGGATGGAGATGGCTCCCGTAAGGCGTGGTGAATGCAATCTTTCTAGGAGAAGCAAATCTCTGATATAAAAACGATAAAACGGGAAACCAGTACCCGCATTAAGCTGGTCTGCAGTTTAACTTGTTACTGGCTATCTTGTCCTTGCTTGTTGCTGGATCTTAACATTTTGAACCGAGAGAGAGAGAGTCTTAGCTGTCGTACAAAGCTAAGACTCTGTAACATCATCTGTGTATAGATACTCCCCCCAGGCATTTGTCTATAAAAATAGTCCTGTGGCGATGGAAAAGTTGTGATGTGTGGAGGCTTGAAATGCTGGAAGCATGTAATAATTGATCTCAATGACCGTCTTCAGTGTCATGCCTGCTTGAGCGTGTGAATTCACCGGTAGGACTACAAAAACATCATTTTTGGGCTTATGGACTTTAAGTGTCTGAGGGAGTGGCACTCGTCTGACAAGACGTTGCTATCATCATGTATGTATGTCGTCCTAAACTTTCGACAGAGGCGTCGAATTTTCACGAGATCGGTATCGCAATGAAGCACGGCCCTTCGGACGACAAATATCGAAACATTGGCCCAAAACATTAATTCCTTCACTCTCAGCTGGGCACTTCTACAAGGAGGGGTCGTTTTTTTTTTTTTTTCGCAGGTATTTTCGAAAGCCATCCTCACTTCCGGTTTGGTGATGGACGCAACGGCAAAGACGGCACTTTTTTTCACATTCTTTTCCTCCTTCGCGGTATGGGTTCGAGTCTGCCTGTCTACTACCACTGTTTTTTTTTTATTATTATTTGCTCAACACACACCTCCAAACAATGCCGGGCACCCAGGCTAGTCATAACTATATCATATGTCTGGTTTACTTTCGATCTCTTTTACTTTCTCCATTCTCTCTCTCCCTCTGTTTTTTTTCACTTTCTTACCCTCTCTTTTTCTTTCTCTCTTCCCCCTCTCTTTCTCTTGACTAATAATTTATCCCTAACATATTTACAAAGTTCCGTTAAAAGTCAAAAGCTTCCATAAAGTTAGAATACATTGTAATGTCATAATATACCCTCTTTCTTCACCCTCTCCATTATCCTCTCTCTCTTTTTCCCCCTTTCTCTTTCTCTATTTTCTCATTTCTTTTTCCTCGTTATTATCAAAGCTACTCTCCGTCTCCTTTTAATTATTTTACTTTTTCATTTCCAATAATTATTTAAATTTTCTATTCCCAAGGACTTCTCAGTCATAATACCTTGTGATATCATAATATACTTTCTCTCTCCTTTCACTCTTTTTATCTCTACCTTTCCTCTCTCTTTTTCTTTCTATTCTAACTCCTTTCCGTAATCCATCGCCTTCTGTCTTACTCGTTTCCTATTTACATCCATTTTTTGCTCTTACGACGTCTTCAATAATTTGCTCTTACATTAAAGTGCAGGATAACAAGCAATCATATTTGTTAGCAAATAAAGGGGAATCACATCAAAGTTTTAGTATTAGCCTCGTTGGCATTATAGCGATGAAGTCTCACATTACTTCCGGTCTGGACGCGCACGTGTCTTTTCCTCCTTCCGCATAATAACCGGACAAGCAAACCCATTATCAACTCAATATGCGTCTTTACTGGAAATAAAACCTTATAAAAAAATAAAAAAATAACAAAGGAAAGAAAGATTAACAATAATTAATTTAAATGATAGCTATCTAACTACTGTATATATAAAAAAAAATACCCAAGCTTCCTTTTACATGTATATATTGTTTTTCGATTTCCAGCCTATATCACCCCCTCCAAATAATCCGTCGGGTTTTGATTGATCAGCTTCATATGGAAAAGTGAAACAGCGTTTGATGAAGTGCGAAACAGCGGGATTAACTTGTGATGACATGGACCGGCGATTACCGCTCTTTGACAAAGGAGGTTGGGAATTTGCACTTGAAAGTGTTCGTTATAATTCTAATATGAACTGTTTTATCAAAAAGAGATCTAATTTAATATTAATTGATCCCAAACCTGCCATTTGAGAGCTTTTTTTTTATATCTAACGTCTTCATTGTATTAATTTAAATATCAGAACTTATATATATATATATATATATATATATATATATATATATATATATATTTTACCATCACTGGATTATTTATCTTCCACCAGACTATCCATTCATGTGTAATCACCTTTTTCTTCACCATATTACCTCTGCTTCACTTTTTTTTGTTGTTTCAAGTAAGATCTTTGACTTACTTGTTGTTTTATCAAATATTTTTGCATGCAAAATCCGATCCCGCATTTTGCTAATTCCTACCCTCTGATGAGAAGGAAAGTATTTCTTCGAAACTACGCGGATTAAGGACTATCCACTTATCTAGTGTTTCCTTTTCAGATTAAATGTTTTTAACTCATTTCAAAGTGTTTTTTTAAACATTTTTTATTAACTGTTTGCTCGTATATATATATATATATATATATATATATATATATATATATATATATATGTATATAATATAAAGCTGAATGTCTGTGTGTGTATGTGTGTGTGTGTGTCTGTGTCTGGTCACGAATAGGCTCCTATATAGTTTACTATTTTAAAAAACTGATTACATATAATGATAGAAGGTGTATCGAGACACAGGAATGGGTATGTTTGATCTGGCAGAACGGTGGTTCATTAAAATTGTGGTGCCTGCGTTCGCGATTGGTCCACAAAGTATGGAAATAAAAAAATTAAGAATTAAAAAAAAAACGTCTACAAGTGTTTTTGATATATATGTACATAAGAATATTTGAAAAGTATGTTTTAACTTAAATAGGGATGATATAATAAAATTGTGAGGTCTGCGTTCGCGCCTGGCCCCCATAGAATGGAAATAGGCACAAACTTTAATAAAGATTTTTCATATCTATCTGCGTAAGTATACTTTGATAATTATGTTTCAGTTTGACGAAATATGGTATAATAAAATTATGGGGTGTTCGTTCGCGCCTGACCTTAATAGAATGGAAATGTCACAAAGTTTAACAAGTTTTTTTAATATAGATCCACAGAATATTGTGGTAAGTGTTTCAGTGTAAACAGGTATGGTATAATAAATTATGGGGTTTATCTATTTTATTTTTACTTTCATCATATTTTGCATTTGTTTTGATACACCCAAATTCGAAGCTATCTCTTTACAACCCTTCCTTTTCATAACCTATCATACTTTCATAAATCAGAGTCCATTTTCTGTAGGCTGTTTTAGAACCCAGTCAACGACGGTTACTTTTGCTAATATATATATATATATATATATATATATATATATATATATATATATATATATATATATACATAAAATATAGATCTTGTGTTATTTATTTGTATGTGCCCTGCAGTTACATCGATTTCATAAATTAGAAGATTTGTATAAATATAAGATGAAATCTAATTGCATAAGAATATTTTCTTATAAACACACACACACAAACACATACACACACACACATATATATATATATGTATGTATATATATATATATATATATATATATATATATATATATATATATTACACTATTAGGCCACGCGGCGCTTATAAATCGTGCGACAGTGATTTTCTTCAAACAAAAAAATATTCTTTAACGAATTAAAAAATACAAAACAGGTTTTAGTCAATAACCAATTACCAAACTCACTTGTAGATAAACAAATAAAACTGGCGATCAGAAATTTGAATCAAACTAATAATATCCAACAAGAAAATTCTCCGTAATTCCGTAACCAGCTAGACAAGAACTCCAAAACTGATGAAAGTATTCTAAAAATATAATCCGTCGATACGTAGTTCCCAATGATAACAAAAAAATAAAATTCATTATCCATTATAAAAAAAACCGCAGACGACTAACCTCGTAATCAAAAACATTTCGCAGACAAATAACCCCAATCTAGTTTACCAATTTAACTGGTCATAAGGAGAGCGTATCTCTAATACTACTAACTATATAGGCTATACTACAAACACGTTGTCGCGAAGACTAATTCTCCACCTCTCCCACTCTAGTTAAATATCGCAACATTGTGACAAACATGGCTGCAATCATTCTGAATTCCGAAGAATCATGGTTGAGAACACTAATGTCTTGCAAAGCGAAAATAATATTAAAAGATTAAAAATACTTGAAGCATTATATATTAAGACAAAAAAGCCTAAGATAAATAGCATTAATTACGAGTACAGTTGAAATATTTTAAAATGCCTAGAGTAGTAAATTTTTATATTTTTAATATGTATTTATGTATATATAAAAAAAATGTCCGCCCACCTTACCCGTAAGAAGCCAGCACGTGACCGCGACAAAGATAATATCTATCTCTATCTATCTATCTATCTATCTATCTATATATATATATATATATATATATATATATATATATATATATATATATATATTTAAATAAGGGAGTAGTCACCAACAATGTGTATTTTTTAACATTATCTTATTATTCCGTGTCATTTGAAAATAATTTCTGACGAGGACGCATCACAGACCGTCTGAAACGCGCGTAAACGATTTCAATGACTTAAAAACATTATTACAATGATCCAAACATAATTCTCAATGAAAAACCAAGACACGGAATAATAAAATAATGTTAAAAAATACACATTGTTGGTGACTACTCCCTTATTTAAATATACATCTTTCTTTCGTTGGAATTTATTAACCCATTTTATATAAATATATATATATATATATACATATAAATATATATATATATATATATATATATATATATATATATATATATATATATATATATATAATTAAAAACATAATTTGTAGAACACAATATGCCTGAGGATGATGGAAGTATTCTTAACGAAAGCACTCGCTAAAGAAACGTATGGATCCAACCTAAACAATTTTGAGAAAAACGCAAAAAAAAAAAAAAAATATTCTGGGATTGGAGAAGATAAAAAAGAAAATAGTGAAGCAGAAAAACTCATAGCTTTTTAATAAAACTAGTCTCAAGTTGAGAATATGCTGCCTAAATATACCCAATATATGTTCTGACGATTCCCGAAAGATTGAAACACTAGTGTCTGTAGGTATTTAATAATTATTATAGTAAAAATTATATCAGCCCCTTTAAGAAACTCGTTTCTTATCGTTGAGCACTTTTAGTTGAATTAAGTCGGTCAATTCAGCTCTTATGCGCAGATCATCATATAATGATTAGATAACTCGTACTGACTTACAAAAAATGTAAAAATAAAATGTTTAATTTTAACGTTACTTCACGCGATTAACTGTAGCCGAATGGAGACGGTCTTTGCTAATGAAGCCATAGATGGCTTCTGACGCCGGGTTCGAATCTATCGACTGGTGTTAATCTTGAAACCCTGCACTGACGATTCCCGAAAGGATGAAAAACTAGTGTTTGTAGGTATTTAATAATTATTATAGTAAATACGTATATATATATATATATATATATATATATATATATATATATATATATATATATATATATATATGACTACTTCATTTAATCACATCTTAATATACGAAAGTATAAATTTATGCGTAAACTTTAAGTATTTACTTGAACAGTGCTCAATACGTAGGTAGTAAGTTATAAAAATGTTATGGAAATTACGCTACACAGAATATTCCGCGTTTCATCCACGCTAGGATGCGTCAGGCTTATGCATAAGCCTGACGAATCCTAGCGTATATATATTACTTATATATTTAATATTTTTCAAATACAGTAATGTGTTTACAATATGGTAATTGTAAGATTTACTTGGGAATTACGTTACGGCTTTATTATGTCTATATTCATGTTTTAATTCTCAGAACTAACTCTAGTTTGAACTATTTGGTTTAATAATTTATGATTCACAAATATTTTCCTTAAAAACAGACAGGATTTTTACCTCGTTGTAGAAACTCTCTGTAATATGCTCTACTCAAGGATCGAGGTCCAAATATTTGGAAGAAAACAGCTGAAGATTGTTTCTGTGTCCTCTCCCAACTTAGAAACTGAATTTTGGGGATAATACTAATAATTATTTTTCTATTTATAGTTAAAAATTTTGGAAAATGGCCTTAATTGTCTTGAGAAATATGACGAGTGTCAGAAATAAAAATCGAAAATATATAACCTTTTATATATTTAGTTTGTCTTTCCCTAAATAGACAAACACAGCAACATTTTCTTTTATATATACATATATGTTATATTTCTTTTAGTTTTTCTGTCTATCTGTCAGTCAGTTCGTTTTACTCTTTCTCGGAAACCACCTGACCAATTTGTCGTACATTTTGTATCGTCTTTTGTTATAATAAGGGACAGCAAACTAACTATTATGGTATCAGTTCAAGGCTAAGTTAGGAATTAATAGGCATTAGTATTTAATGCAAAGATAGACACAAATTCAACCATATTCAACAATCAGTTTGACCTAGAGAAGTAATTCTTAATCAACGGGCTTTCTCCGTTTGTAACAGGCTAAAAGTTATATATATATATATATATATATATATATATATATATATATACTTTTGGAAAATCTACAACAGTGTAGTAAATAATGGGCAGTCAACGACTCCCCCGCTATCAAACAATCATGAGGGTGTTTGCACGGCAACCGAGGAGGCTAACCTGCTTGACAGACGGTTTGCCTCTAACTCCACATTGGACCCGGCACACCACTCCCCCCCCCCAGATTTTCATTAGCAGACAGACGCCACACTAGATGATTTGAAAATCACCCCTTCTCAGGTACATGGTATCATAAAAAAAACTAGACACCTCAAAAGCATGTGGATTCGATCTCATCCCGGCTGTTCTATTAAAAAAAATACTCCTATGATGTTGCCCCAGTTCTATCAAAACTTTACAACAAATGGCTCAACGAATCTTGCTTTCCTGACAGCTGGGAAACTGCTTCTGTGGTACCAGTTTTCAAGAATTCTGGCGAAAGAACTGACTCATTAAATTATCGCCCCATTATTCTTCTCACGCTTTTCGCCAAAATATTTGAGTCCTTAGTTAATAAAGCTCTAGTCCATCACCTTAGAGCTGCTAAACTCCTGACCGACAATCAATACGAATTTAGGCAAGCCCGTTCCACCGCAGACATCTTAACTCTAACCTCTGAAGGTATATACCGTTCACTAGACAAAACAGGGGAGGGTAGAGCAGTAGCTCTAGATATATCTATGGCTTTTGACAGGGTATGACATGATGGCCTTCTAAGAAAAATAAGATCATATGGTATCACTGGAAGAATACATAATGTAATTAAATCCTTCTTAAGTAAGAGAAAAATCCAGATTGTCCTCGACAGTCATAAATGTAAACAATATGATATAAATGCGGGAGTACCTCAGGGGTCTATCCTAGGACCTTTATTATAATTGATAAGTTGCCTCCCTGATTACATTATCTTTGAGATGGATATATTTGGTGATGACAACACTCTCTATAGCAGGCACGAGGGGAAAACAAATGAACACATATCTAAGAAAATGGGAGAAAAGGCTCAACGAATCTTGCTTTCCTGACAGCTGGGAAACTGCTTCTGTGGTACCAGTTTTCAAGAATTCTTGCGAAAGAACTGACCCATAAAATTATCTCCCCATTAGTCTTCTCACGCTTTTCGCCAAAATATTTGAGTCCTTAATTAATAAAGCTCTAGTCCATCACCTTAGAGCTGCTAAACTCCTGACCGACAATCAATATGAATTTAGGCAAGCCCGTTCCACCGCAGACATCTATAGCAGGCACGACGTTTCCCGTTGTGCCTGCTATAGAGTGTTTTCATCACCAAATATATCCATCTCGCTGTCCCTTATTATAAAAGACGATACAAAATGTACAAATGAACACATATCTAAGGAAATGGGAGAAACACTAGAGAATGATGAGGATGACGTTCAATCTCATTGTGGAATGGGGACAAAAATGAAAGGTCACATTCAATGCTGTCAAGACTAAGCTTGTTTTTTTCAATAACTATAAGAAACCTTCTCTACCACCAATAGCAATGGCCAAAAACACATTGCCTGAAAGTACTTCTTTTAAACTCCTCGGCCTAACGTTTACAGGGAATATGAACTGGTATAGATACATTGAAAGCATTACCAAGGCTGCTGCGAAGAAGGTGGGATCACTCTACCGTGCTAGAAAACTATTTACGCCTGAAAGTATCCTGTACCTCTATAAGGAAACCGTTCGCCCATGTATGGAGTACTATTGTCATATTTGGGCTGGTGCATCTGCCATTTGTCTCTCATTTCATTACAGGGTTCAAAAGAGAGTTACCAACCTGATAGGTCCTGAACTGTCATCTATGCTTCAGCCTCTATCCTATCGACAAAATGTTGCATCCCTCTGCCTGTTCTACAAGTATTTTAATGGTGAATGCTCTGACGAACTATAAGCTTGTACCCCCTTCACGTGAACACCCACGACAAACCCGACAAGCAGCTAAATCCCACCCTTTACATTAGAGATCCCAGGTGTAAGAAAGCCTTCTACTCCAATAGTTTCTTCCTCAACTGCTAAATTTGGAACTGGCTTCCGGGACTCTGCTTTTTCAACTGTATTGACATGCAGAAGTTCAAGTGTAATGTGAACAGCCATCTTGCTACTCAGCTCCCTTCATAATACCCCTGCAACTAATGTCCCCGATAGTAGCTCCCCTACTTCAAAGTGGCACTGTGCTTTGTTTGGGGTGAAAATTGAATAATATATATATATATATATATATATATATGTATATATATATATGTATATATATATATAAGCATACAGTACTGTTTCGCTGTTTAACAGCTCATCAGTGCGGCTAGACAAGCAACTACCTCAAGCCAGAATCGAAGTCATTGCGCTATACGGCTGCTATGCGGGCTGTGAATTAAGAATATTTTGATATTGCCCAAAGTAACTAAACTCAATTTGTTTCCAGAAAGAGCATCGCTTCATGCGCTAATGGTAATTTGTATATCACTTCCAGAATGCTCAACCTAAGATAGGGAGCATTATAGTTATCCACATACAGTGCTGTTACGCTATTTCACAGTTCATCAGTGCGGCTAGGCAAGCAACTACCTCAAGCCAGGATCGAAACCCGATCGCCCAAATGACAGTCGAAACTTCTAATCTATAATTCTAAGCTATACGGCTGCTATGCGGGATGTGAATTAACAATGTCAACACTGTCAACGTGATTGTGCTATATATATATATATATATATATATATATATATATATATATATATATATCTTCTCTTCTTCTCTTCTATCTATCTATCTATATTTTCTATATATTCTTCTTTCTATCTATCTTCTATCTTCTATCTTCTATCTTCTATCTTCTCTATATAAATAAGATGAACTCATTTTCCCCTCCACCTTTGACCTTAATAGGATTGAAAATCATGACATTACATTCAAATCTAATGCGTACAGATTGTAGCACATTATTTGAGGTTTGCTATAGGCCTATTACCTCTACAGTTCCTCGACAATGGTACATTCCTATATTTTTTCTGGTTAGAGTCCACTGCCAAAATCGCTTAGATTCAATGGAAGTTGCAACATCTTTTCTCTCTATTAGATTCCTCCTTTCCCCTTTCCCCATTTACACCGCAACGGATTCGTTCAGAAGGGACACTACGAGGAAACACACTGGTTTGGAATCGTACAAGGTTACTTATGCCGTTTCTTTTTTTAAAATCTTTTTTCCCTGATTTATGCTTTCCATAAAAAAAAATTTTAAAAAAAAGACCAACCGGATTTAACTTCCGGTTTTAACGACTCTAACCATGAAATCTAACCATAACCTTTATTTATTAGTACTTTCAACTCAACATTTATTTTTACACAAAGATTACAACGCAACGATATCGTGAATTCACATGCATTGCACTTAAATTAAAATTAAAACAAATTCATTTAGAATTCGAGAAAACAAAAACATTCATTTAGAATTCGAGTGTGATGTGACTACTGAAACTAAACCAAAACAAACTTCACTGCGGAATTGATATTTGACCTAATTCACTTTTTAGTTAATTCATCACGTTTTTTTTTTTGCGCTTTCGCCTCAATGATTCGAGTTCGAACCCAAACCCCCACCCCCTTCAAACTTTTAGGGGGTTTCTAACACACGGGCGCCGCCGGACAGTTCGTATTGCATCACGTTCATTTTTTTAAATTGTTTTTTACACGATTTTTTTTATAGTTTTAACATTGTTTGTTTTTATAATATTTTATGACTTCGCTTTGTTTTCATTTTACCACCCCAAACCACACACGCCTCTAAAAAGCATGGCAACGCCGGGTACCCCCCGCTAGTATATATATATATCTATAAATATATATATATATATATATATATATATATTTATAAATATATATATATATATATATATATATATATTCGATTAAATATCTCTGCATTAGAAGCATTGGCTTATGAAAATAGAAGATGGAAACGAAATACGATATAAGAAAATGTATTACTATTTTTTAAATAAATAGAAATTTATTATAAATCGATATTTCAGCATTTACAAGGTTTTTTCACACATATTGGTTTCTCGACAAAAGTAGAGTGGACCTGTAAATTGACCATTGTCCTTCGTCCATTCGTCTGTTTGCACTTTCCTCAATAACTACGCCTTGGAATTGTTTTGAAATTTTGCACAAACATTAAACATGATATGAGTACAAAATTAACAGAACGGATTTTCCGGGAAAACTCTGTTTTCTTGGGTTAAAATGGCTAAAATTGACACTTTTGTGCTCATTAAAAAAAAATTGATGCCTTGGATTTTTATAAAACTTTCTAAAAAGTTCTAACTAACTGATTTCTATATAATTTTGATTGCGTATTCTTCGCGATAACTTTTGGATGTTCTCCAGGGGCCATTTTTGGGACTATTTTACCGTATTAGTCCAACATTTTCTGTCTAGGAATTTGTAGCACTTTAGCATGGTACTAAACTCAAATTTAAATATGTTAAGGCCTTGGGGACTTTGGGGTTTAATGAGGGAGGCAAATGATAGACTTAGTCATCTCGTTTTTTCATGATGCAGAAATCAAATTTACATATGTTAAGGCCTAAAACTCCACAGTTTGTTCGTTTTCACTAAGAGTTGACGTCCTGTGCGGACTTTTAAGGCTTACTGGGGGGGGATGCTGAACTTAGTCATTTTTTCATATATTTATATATTCACTGTGCACTTACGGCGGGCATGCATTCATCACTTGTTTTTTTTTTTCATGTATATACATAAGATATTAATATATATGTTCAGCATTTACTTCAAAAGTGCTCAATACGTAAGTGTCAAATATTGTGTGGCTTAATTGCCATATATATTTTCATAACTTACTATATATACGGAAAATGAGGCAAAATGATCATAGAAATAAAATAAGAAATAAAGAAAAAAATGTAGCGAAATATACAATTAAACAAAGAAGGATTGATTACACCAGCGTTGCTAAACCTCTTGATTTGTGACCAGAGTTGTAACCACTGGGTGCACACTGAGGCGACAAGCGTGAGTAAAGAAAATGAGGACGAATTGTTTTTAAACTGTTATTAACGAATAAATATTAGCCAGCGGTTGATCTTTGCCTAGGCAAACCAATCTCCCGCGTTATTTATGACTAACACTCCATAGTGCGCCTGCGCGTGTCGCTTACTTCCGGTTAGCTTTCCACGGCCGTCGACGCACGCGTCTTTTCTCTCTCGTAAAGTGCCCTACCGAGATATCGCATTTGTTACTTGCACTAAGTCGGTGCCCCCCCCCCCCAATCGGAATTGATGGCTTCCGAAGGGGATAAGGTGACAGCAAGGATTTTCTCAGTACACTGTTTCCATGTATTGTTTTTATACGTTATACTAATTAGCGAATTTAAAACATGAAATTAAATATAAGATAAAAGAGAATAGTGTATCTCGCTCTCTCTCTCTCTCTCTCTCTCTCAATCTCTCTCTCTATATATATATGATGAAAATAATGGAAATAGTATTCCGACAAAATAGAGAAAATAAAAAAGGAACAAACCGTATTATGTGTTCACCAACGTTTCGTCTTTATTTCACCCAGAGGAAGTCTCGAAATAAAGACGAAACGTTGGTGAACACATAATACGGTTTGCTCCTTTTTTATTTTCTCTCTCTCTCTCTCTCTCTCTCTCTCTCTATATATATATATATATATATATATATATATATATACATACATATATATATATATATATATATATATATATATATATATATATATATATATACATAGTGTTATAATGGAATAATTCCAGGAGAAAATCCGGGTATGAGAGCTCAATGTGGTAAACAGAGCAATAAGATAAAAAATATAACACGGAAATTACATAATTGTCGATGCAATAATTTATTTCAACCTTATGGTATTTTCAAGCATCTAAACTAGACAATTACATTTTTGATACTGAAATAAATAAAGTATTTCAGTATCAAAAATGTAATTGTCTAGTTTAGATGCTTGAAAATACCATAAGGTTGAAATAAATTATTGTATCGACAATTATGTAATTTCCGTGTTATATATATATATATATATATATATATATATATATATATATATATATATATATATATCTTCTTCTATAATATAAAGCTGAACATCTGTGTGTGTGTGTGTGTGTGTGTGTGATCAGGAATTGGCAGGATCAGGAATTGGCATGTTTGATCTGACAGAACGGTGGTTCATAAAAATTGTGGGGTCTGCGGTACCGCCTGGCCCCCAAAGTATGGAAATCAAAAATGAAAAAAACACGTTTACAAGTGTTTTTGATATAGATGTACATAAGAATACTTTGATAAGAATGTTTCAACTTGAATAGGGATGGTATAATAAAATTGTGGGTTCTGCGTTCGCTCCTATACTCCATGGAAATATGGTAAAAACTTTAACAAATACTTTTCATATCTATTTGCGTAAGTATACTTTGATAATTATGTTTCAGTTTGAAGAAATATGGTATACTAACATTAGGGGGTGTTCGTTTGCGCCTGACCTCCATAGAATGTAAATATGTCACAAAGTTTAACAAGGTTTTTAAAAGTGATGAGGGTCCACAATAACACCTTAACTTAAATCTTTATTCGCGTTAGCTTTTATTTATTTTCTTGAGTTGAATCATATTGTGTCGAATAAATTCATCTCATGAATTCACATTCTTATTAAAGTGAAAGCCAAAAAAAAAAGAAGTCGAAACTTTAGACAATTCGCGACATAAATTTTTCATAACTCTGTTTTTTCCTTCTCCACTTGCACGTGGCAGTCTTTCGATAATAGATAAATAGATACATAATAAAAAATAAGAACGTTACTTGTTATCGTGTCAAAAGAAGGAAAAATCTTGCTCACGTGATTACATGTCTTTTAAAAACATTTACATGACCTTTTTATTTTTTTTATATATCTGTTTAAGTTTTTTTTGTCAGTGTACTAGAAGGAATTCAGTTGATTACAACCCTTACTGCTTGCTCTTTACATTACAATAGTAGAACCCTGAATCCGACGGCGCAATGCTACACCGTTCAAGACTGTAAAATTGAAACGAAGCTGTTGCGCTTATTCATATTTATATCGATTCTTTGCTTAAAAAACTAAAGTAATTACGTGTTTACTTTTTTAATATCTCATTTGGCTGTTTCGGATTATTTTACTAAAGTAAGTAGACCTTTATTATTTTTCAAAACTGTTTTTTTGTTCTTTGTTTTTCGATTTTTCGTCGATATTATTTAGTAACAGTGTTTAGCAGAAAAGTCAACAAACGACTACCCGAAAAAAATAATATACAAGCAATAAATGTTATCATAGGCAATAAAAGTTCAGTTCATGTTTTTTGTTTTGAAATAGTTTTTAATGCTCTTTACTTGAAATAATTTCAGCGAACAGAAATTAAAACGAAATTTGAGGCTATAACTACTTAAATGAATTTTTATATAAACTACACATGCCATAATCGAATATTCCTAAAGCACAAAATAAGGGAAAACATTAAAATATGTTTATAAATATTGCTTATGTTGACGGAAGTCTCTTAAATTGGTAACACAGAATGCTCAGGTGCTCCTTCTTCAAACTGAAAACGGGGCTCTTCATTTCAAAATCGCTGAGATTTTGATATTTTTTAAACCGGTTCGTGAATTAAAAAAAAAAATTTTTTACAAACTAATAAAAATACAAACCAATGAACTTTTCTTCCATAAAAGTAACTTTAATTGACTATGGTAACATTTATTTCTTGTATATTTATATTGTTATATATATAGCATTTTCTCTTTGTAAGGAAACATCATTTTGTTGGTCACTCTTGGCTACGAATGGAAACAAAGTTGATATAAAAAATATATTTTCGCGAAACTTATGTTTACCTTCATCATATTTTGCTTAGGGTAAAATTTTTGAGTATCAAAACCTATTTCTTTACAACCCCCTCCTTTTCATAACCTATCATGCTTTCATCCATTTTCTATAGGCTGTTTTTGAACACAGTCAACGACGGGTACTTCTGCTAGTATATATATATATATATATATATATATATATATATATATATATATATATATATATTTTGTGTACAGAAAGCTGTTAGATGAGACAAGTCATTGGTACCGACGGTTTCAAGCCCGAAAGAGCTTTATATGGATATCTTAATCGCTCCTAATTATCGGACTTAAAACCGACGGTACCAATGACTTGTCTCATCTAACAACTTTCTGTACACAAAATACAAAATATAAATACGCTCCTATTTTTGGATTTTCCTTTTAATTGAGCACTCTCCTGGATTTCTTTTTCCAAATAAACTAATCATAATATATATATATATATATATATATATTTATATATTTATTTATTTATTTATTATCCTCATCTGTTTAGTTGTTTTTTGTTTCATGACGCTTCGACCAACTACTCCTCTGGCCTTCATCAGCTGGTAACCGCGACGTGATAAGAACTCCGAATCTCCTAACTGCATCCTCAGCAATTACCGCCTTCCATAGTTGTTGTCATTTTACCAAGTTTGGGCAAAGTAAGCCTCTGGCCGGCTTTTGGTAGGATTGAAACTGCTATCTTCAGACAATGCTCACCTGGAACCGTAGAGATTTAAGGTCTCTATCCACTGCGCAACGGGTCACCAATTAACTAAATTTTATTTCATTTATTTAATTAATTTATTTATTTATTAATTTATTATTATTATTATTATTATTATTATTATTATTATTATTATTATTATTATTATTATCTCACCGCGCCATACGTCACATCCTAATTATTTTTGTCTCTTTATCCACCTCTATCTACTTTACTCCCTATCTTTATGTCGTTGCTTTATATTTCACACCTAATAACAGCGCGACCCTAGAACTATTACTTTGTATTATCTTCTGAAAATTATTATTATATTTTTACAGCTACCCACTCTATAACCACTCGTAACTTAGCCCTTTAATTCACCTTCGGACCTTCCCCTACCTTACTAAATCAAAACCTTAGTACACGATGCCCCATATAATCCACATTACAACTTTCATTAATCTCATAACATCACGCTATAAGCCATACTCCTCTTATAAGTAATGTTATGAAAAACATTACTTTTGATTAATCCTACTTAGCATACACCCCCGGCTTTAATTCATCATCATAATATTACGCCTGAAAACATAGACCGTGTCTAAGTGCTGTTATTGTCTCGTGTACCTCTGTTGATAAAATACCTTTAAGCGTAACCCCCCCCTGCATAGATACTATAGATCTTACATACGGATAAAATAGAACCACCACCCAGCCACCCCTATACCCCCCCTTTAGTTTAAACACATAAATTACTTACATTCTTTAAGATTATGATAGAAACCTTATACACGTTTTTACATTTCACTTTATATAATATGCTCCTCCTTTATCTTAGAGTTGAATATAATTCCGCCAAAGAACATCATTAATTGTATTGCTTTCTTTCTTTCCTGATGAATCCCTCGCTAAACATCACATCAAAGCATATTCTCTACTCTTCTGATGAGAAGCATTAGGCATCGAAATACCTTCACCCCTTTATCCCCCGAACTTTATGTATACCCTTATTAGATAAATGAATTGTATTCTGCATAACTACTTTCTCAGCACCCCTTACCTAAACTGGAACTCTTAAAAATAAAAATGACAGTACATTAAAAAAAGTAGGCTAAAACCAGGCCAAAACTCAAACAAAAACAACCTACCTTCTCTCTTCAGGCTCGCATTTACGAACATCCGTGGGTTCAGAACTAATTTAAATGATGTTGAAGCATTTCTCCTCAAAGTCATCCGGATATCTTAGCACTAAGTGAGACTAACCTACACTCCTCCATCCCCTCTAACTACTTTAACATGCCTGGATATCTCCCACTCTGCCGTAAGGGCTCTGACAGACATATGGATGGGCTTGGAGTCTACATTCAAAACACCCCCCCTTGACTAGAGAAACTAAACTAGAATCGGACGATCAAGTCTTTATGTGCTTTACACTTAACATACAACATAACATTAGCTACTTTTACTTTCTCTACCGCTCTCCCTCGACCCAAGACTGTACCCTAATAAACAAAGAATTTGACAGCATAGATACAGCACTTTCCCTCGACACTAGCTCACAAATGCATGTATTTGGTATCTTCAATGTCCACCACAGCAACTAGCTTGGATTTTCTATTTACACAAACGCAGGTGGTACCACAACACGTAACTTCTCTGTATATCATTCCCTATCACAGATGGTTACGTTTCCAACCTGTTTCAAAGACCAGCAAGAACAACATGCATCACTTCTAGATCTGTTTCTGACGACAGTTCCCGATGACTGTGTAACGAATACCCACACCCCTCTTGGGAACGCCGATTATGCAGTGGTAATGGTTGAAATCGCCCTAAACTCTAGAGCCAAAACTGAAGAGCCACTGCTCAAAACTACGAGATATTATAAAAAGGCTGACTGGGAAGCCACCAGGGACCTCACCAGGGACGCTCCATGGCAAAATATCTTTTCACTTCCTGATGAACATTGCGCAAATGAGACAACTGAATGGTTCAAAGCGGCAGTTTAAGCACATGTTCCCACACGCAAATTCTATAGCAAACCTCACTCTCCCCAATGGTTCACTTCAACTTGTGCAGCTGCCATAGCGCAAAGGCAGCATGCGTACCGCAAATTTAACCGACATAAGTCCAGTTCAAACAGACAGAAGTACATAGAAGCCAGAAATAACTGTAAGAAAGAAATAACGACAGCTAAGAGAGAATTTACTGAACCACCCAAAAACGCATCGAAGCACAGAAATTCGGAACCCGAGACTTCTGGAAAATCTACAACAGGTAGTAAATAATGGACAATCAACAATCCCCCCAATATCCAACAATCATGACGGTATTTGCACGGCAACTGAGAAGGCTAACATGCTTGCCAGGCGGTTTTCCTCCAACTCCACAATGGACTCTACTAACTACCCCCTCTCTGACTTTCCTTTGCAGACAGAAGCCACACTAGACGATCTAAAAATCACCCCTGCTCAGGTGCATGCTATCATAAGAAAGCGTGACACTGCAAAAGCATGTGGATCTGATCTCATCCCGGCTGTTCTATTAAAAAAGTGCTCCGCCGAAGTAGATCCAGTTCTCTCTAAACTTAACTACAAATGCCTTAATGAATCTTACTTTCCTGCCTGCTGGAAAGCTGCTTGTTTTCAAGAATTCTGGCGAAAGACCTGACTCAGTAAATTATCGCCGCATTAGCCCCGTCTATTTTTCGCCGAAATATTTTAGACCATAATTAACCAAGCTCTAGTTCATCACCTTGCTGATGCTAAATTTCTGACTGACCAACAATATGAATTTAGGCAAGCCCGTTCCACAGCAGACATCCTAACTCTAATCTCAGAACGTATATACCAGTCACTGGACAAAGCGTTGGAGGGAAGAGCGGTAGCTCTAGATATATCTA
>NC_136523.1:5942500-5947500 GCF_053919585.1 Euprymna scolopes
TTACGATGTGCTTTCAATAAATTTCTGGACTTTTTTTTTCACATGTTCACTTTTATTGATAGCACACACATGAAACTCTTGTCCTCTTCGAAGTAATCTCCTCCAGCTTCGATGCACTTTTTCCACAATTCCAACAACTTCTGAAAGACTCTATGAAAGTCTTCTCGTGTGAGCGTGTCAATGATCCTCTTTACAGTCGCTTTCATCTCCTCAATTGTCACATAACGATAGCCACTAAGTATTTCCTTGAACCTAGGTGATAAACAAAAGTCACGGGGAGCAAAGTCTGGAGAATAGGGAGGGTGAGGAACTGTCGTAATGCCTATCTTAATCAAATATTCTACGACAACGGTTTAGTACTCCTAGAATAAAGATCGCACAAATCTTCCGCACTTTCAGTTCCTCGTAAATAATTGTGTGTACAGTTCCCACACTGACATCAAACTGTGCACTTATTGCCTCTATAGCCACACTACCGTCCTTTTCCATGTAAACACTTGATCAAATCTCCACACTAACGTAATGTACTTGCAATAACCCTTATCCCTGAGTGGCCTTGATAAGTGGTGATCACTGTGTAAAAAAAAAAAATTCTTTATTTGGTCAATCAATGGTGTTCTTACTTTCTTACTCTTCCTACACCTCTCACTATTCCTCACAGACTCTCTGCCTTCCTTGAAACTTTTATGCTACTCAAAAACTGATGCTTGATTTATGCAAGATAAAAGCAGTCCGAAACATTTCATACGTTTCTGTGGCATTTTTTTCAAGTTTTAAACAGAATTTTACTGCTTAACTTTCTTCTACAGTATACTCATGCCCAGATTTCATGTTTGAAATTCACCACGTGTGATAATCAAGCTTTAGTAGGCGGTATTCCAATTCGTGTTGTTGCTGTTTATTTGAACCTGAAATCATAAAAATTGGTCAGTCATCTCATAAGACGTATAGCAATAACACGCTGAATTTTCAAGAGTCTCTACAGTCTAGAAACTTATTGAAGTCACCGCGTAAGTTATACTAGCGGGTGTACACGGCGTTGCCCGGGTGTGGTGAGGTGTATGTGAGGAAGGGGGTAAACAAAACAAAATGGAAAATAAAGAATAAGCGAACGTAATAACCCTGTTTAAACATTTTTTGATTTTCTATATTTAAACTAATTCAAGAAAAAAAAACTTTTTTGCGCATGCGTGTATGGCTAAATTGTCATGAGAGAACGGTTTTTTGCTTCCCTTCCTTGTAGAAAAGTGTCGAGTTGAGGATGAAGGAATAAATGTTTTTAGCCAATTTTCAATATTTGTCGCCCAAAGGGTCGAGCTTCAAAATGAAACCAATCTCGTGAAAATTCATCACCTTTGTCGAAGGTATTTGCGCGACATACAAACATACATACATCCATACGCACATTTAAACAAACAGGTGAGATTTATATCATAGAAGATGATTAAATGCAAAAGATATTGTCAGGTAGTTCACCAATAAAATATCTATTATTTAAAATTATTGTTTGAAGTTTTCTAAATAGCAATTTCTTCGAAACAATAACGAGCTAGCAAAAGTTGGCTTATTTTAAACAAATTAAAATCTAATATATCTGATCGTGGTAAGCTTTAAAGAATGATTGAACTACGTGCATAAAATATGAGTGTATGTGAACTGTGAACCAGTGAGTGTACGTATGTGTGTCTATGTATGTGTGTGCGTGTTCATCACTCAAATTCTAAAAAACTATTCCTCGCGTGCGTTCCTTTTCATTAATCTTTATTAGACTGAGACGTTTTTTTTTTTTGGCGTCTTTTTTATCGCCATTAAAAAAAAAAGTTCCGCCTTTCCCACCAGCGTACAATTTCTACCTCACTCCGTAATTATACCGTGACTTTCTTCCCTAATACCTTCCCTTCCAGCGCGGGATCTTGCCTCTTCATTTCGTTGTCAGGTTTATTAATGCTGATATTTGAAAGTATTATCGATTAATTATTCGAATTTAATTGATGGAAATGCTATCGGAATGGTACACGCGGTAAAATAAAATGTAGAAAATTCAATGAACAGGAAAGTTTAAAAAAAACAAACAAAAAAAAACAGACAGGAAATAAACTAGACAAGGAAACGAAAAAAAGAATGATCTTGTATTCTCTTAATGTACATACCTTTGACAAACTAGTTAAGAAACAAAATTCCACCTCTTCACTGTAGATGCGGGAAAGTCTTCTACTTTAATAGTTTCCTTCTTCAAATTGCTAGAATTTGGAATCCCCTAATTTAATAATAATAATTATAACAACAGCAATAATAATAATAATAATAATAATAATAATAATAATAATAATAATAATAATTATAACAACGGCAATAATAATAATAATAATAATAATATTAATAATAATAATAGTAATAATAATAATAATAATACCAACGAGCAATCACTGGTAAGCGGCTGTTGTGATAACGCAAATTCAACTGCAAAGGTTATCAACAGAGATGGAGAGTATTGGATATCTGGAGAGATTTGTTGTCGCTCAGACTCCAGAGAACACCAAAAGTTGTTATCAAAGAGAAATCTTTTATGCGGCTCCTAGTGAGTAAATAATAAGAAGAAGAAGTAGAAGAAAGACGACGACGATGACGAAAGATAAGAAGAAAAAGAAAGAGAAAAACTATGTAAAAAAGAAAAAAACTATAAAAAGGAAACGAAAGAAAAGGATAAAGAGAGGATAAAATGGTAATAGTACGCACACGGACACACACATATATTTATTTATTTAAAATTGTACAGAAGGCCAGAAAAAACATTGGTACCGTCAGTTTCAACCTAAAATAAGGAGGACCAGTTAATGGTAAATAATGTTGGGCTCTCGTCAGCCATATTGTTTTCTGTTTGAGGAAAATCAGGACCGCACATATTGTCTATAATAATGATGTTCATTTTTATTTAACTATAGTTTGTCTGTTTCTATTTCCATATATTTTATTTTATTTTAATATCAATGTTTCAATATTTTATTTAATAGATTTTTTTTTTTTGTAAATATATGTTTAAATATGTCAAATAGGAACAGAATAGGACAAAATAAATTTAAATTTAATTTTTTTAATTTAATATAATTTTTAGTAAATATATATTTACTAAAAACTATATCAAATGTGAGCTACCAATATATAAATGTATGTATGTATGTATGTTTGCATGTCTGCCTAAAACCTTCGACTTAGGCGACGCATTTTCACAAGACTAATATCGTTTTAGATTTCGTACCTTCAGACGACAAATACCGCAAAATTGGCAAAAAAAAAAAATTAATTTATTCGCCCTCAACTGGGCACTTTTCTACAGGGAGGGGTCGCTTTTTTCACCGATATTTTTGAAAGACATCCCCTCTTTTCCATTGTCTAGCCCTCATTTAAACTGACGTCACTTCTGGTTTAGTTTTGGTCGTAGCAGCAAAGACGTCAGTTTTTTTCCGGTTCTTTTCCTTCTTCGCGGAACAATATGGCTGACGTGAGCCTAACATACGTGGAGCGGGTTCGAGCCTGCCTTCCTACTACCACTTTTTTTTTTGTTGTTCAACACACACCTTCAAACACCCGGGCAACGACGAACACCCATGCTAGTATATATATATATATATAATTCTCAGCAAAATAGAGGTAGTAGCTCAATAGTTTATACATTACCAGAACTAAAATATGTTGGTGTGTATGTCCGTTACACTTTTAATCCGAAACTGCTACACTGATATGAATTAAAATTTCTATGGATCTTTCTTATGATACTGTGTAGCGAACTAAGTATTATGGTATCCATTCAATGCACAGTTAGGAATTTTTACGGATTAATCACCATATAATCTAGAAATTTTCAGAAACTTCTGGATCGATTTGGCTAAAATGTTGTGTGGAGTTTTGTTATGATAAGGTGCAGCGAACTAAGTATTATGGTATCTGTTCGATTCAGTTCCCATTAATAAGGATTAGTAAAGATTAATGAGGATTAGTCACCATCTTACCAGAGTTACTCTATAAATTTTCTCGGAAATTTATGGGTTTATCTGGCACCATCTTACCAAAGTTACTCTATAAATTTTCTCGGAAATGTATTGGTTTATCTGGTTTATATTGTGTATGGAGCTTTGCTATGATAAAGTGCAGCGTACTACGTAGTATGGTATTCGGTTGATACACAGTAAGTGATTTAAAATAATAACTTAAGAAGGTTTGTGGAAACTGCGAATCGATCTGGCTAAAATGTATGGATTTTGCTATGATAAAGTATAGTATATATGATGGTATACATTCGATATAGAGTTAGTGATTAGTAGGGGTTTGTCACCACAATACCAGATTTACTCAATTTGCATGAAGCACTCATGCAAACCAATGCGGCATACCCTTTGCCCGTCTTTTGCAAGCTATAATTGATTTACTAAATACTTAAAAATTTGTTAAAAATTAACAAGATTATAATGCAAGAAAATTATTTTCGTCAATTTGAAAACAGAAAACAAAAGATCAAGGTATTTTTAAATCGCTACGACTGTTATGTAGTGGTCTTATTAAGATAACGAATTGTATATTTGCTGTTGCGTGTTCGTCTTAGAGTGTTCATATTAGTGAGATAGAGGCAGAGTACATTTTCATACCGACGGTGACATGTAATGGAGACATGTAATACACAATGAGAGGGGGATTAGATATATAGATGAAAGAGAGATTGACATTTATACAGTTCTGACAGTTCTGGGAGTGTTTCTATAAACATTATCTTTCTTTAACACATATATTTTTGAGATGATGATTATCCGTTCTTTTCTTTATACTGAAAGGGAGACGCATTCTTAAGATAATAAAGACACATTACTTATATTCGTTCATACACAAAGTTCTTATACAGATGAGCGGAACACAAGTTCATATAAATGATTCACAATATCTTTGTTTGTTGAATAACACAACACAAAACAGCTGTTACAAAATATGATGACGTCCTTCATTTCTTTGAC
>NC_136523.1:5957500-5960000 GCF_053919585.1 Euprymna scolopes
ATAATTTTTCTTACCAGTAAATCACCGCTTATCAAGGCTCAAAGGCCACTCGGGGATACAGATTAATGAGTGTTAGACGGCTAGAAGACAATGACATGTTTGGGAACGATGGTTACGTGGAGCGGAGTTTACTTATTTAACAAGATTTTTCAATATTAAAATTCAAAACGCCGATGTTATAGTCAGCTTGGACGGGTACTTCTAAGAAATAAACGTTTCACTTGGAAACTCTGTTTGATTTTAGGTACGCAGAAGAGGAAAGAGAAATTATTGACATTAGTTGAAGCTATACGAGTTTTTGGTGTAAATGTTATTTTAGGGAAGCCATAGATTGGACCTGAAGCGTATGTTATTCGCACGTACACACACACACACACACAAAAAAAAATGTAATTTTGCATATTCATTTTAGCAGCCACCAAATAGCGTTACGGTTAGAAGCGTTCATTGTCGCATAAGTGATCGGGTTTAATCCTGGCTTGAGTTAGTTGCAAGTCTAGCAGCACTGAAGAGATGTGATACAGCAAAATAGTCTCTCTGTCTGTGGATGACTATATATATATATATATATATATATATATATATATATATATATATATAAATATATATATATAGTAAGACAAGTGTTATGAGAAAGCACAGATTTTTTCTATTTCGCACGTGAAACAGAAAAATTACGTGCTTTTTAATAACACTTGTCTTAATGAAAATATTCTGCCCACATATATATATCGAGTGGCCCCCAAGTCACTTTACCATTTTAAAATAAAAATTATTTTCCGATGAATTAATTTTGATTTATTTTTGATACAAAATAAAAATAAAATTTTAATATTTGAACTATGTAATAAAAAAGAATAAAAATACACTCATTTCCAAAAAAAATATTTTCCTAATATTTTTCTACTTTTTGTCAAAAAATAAATTATTGTAACATTTCACATCCCAAATACAAATTAATTGTATTCATGCGATTGCTCTATTTTGAATATTGAGCTTTTTCATCTGGTTGAGATTGACACATAAATAGAAATAATCTGCTTTAAATTGCAAATCTATTAAAATTATAAACTGGAATGATAAATTTTGTTCTTAAATTATATATATATATATATATATATATATATATATATATATATAATTTTCTTCCTTTGAAGAATGTAAAACCAAACCAGCTGCCAACATTGCCCCGCTTTTTATTGAAACCAACCGATAGCTCTTTTTAGTATCCTTGTTGTTCCCTTAAGTGCAATTGTCTGGATCTCTTTTGCACTTGGTTCACCAGGAATATCAGTTAGGTAGGACTTCAAGTTCTTCTTCATAAGCCCATGTGGCCCGTATGATAACTGGTATGAGTGATATCTCCCTAAGATTCCACTTTCTTTTCATATCATACATGACACCTTGGTATTTGGTTTGTTTCTCTCTTTCAGCTCTGTTCAGATCTCCATCATAAGGAACACTCACTTCAACCAAGGTTGCTACTCTCTCTAACTTATTCCATATAACTATGTCAGGTTTTACAGCAGCATTTTCAAGGTGGGTGGCTGTAGGGATTACATGGTTGTAATGTATGGTATATAAGTCGTTTCCAACTGTTCTTTCAGGTTGATGTTCCCAGGACATGCTGCTACACTGGATGTTTAATTTTTTACAGATGGTCAAGTGGAGGTACTTAGATTACATACTCCATCATGTCTCGCTGTATAAGTATCCGTCTCCTAGAAGAAACTTGCAACTTGATATCAGATGACCAACACTTTCCAATTCTTTATGGAAGAACCAGAAATTTGTTGTCATTATTGATCCCTGTCATATTCTTGAATGCATAGGTCATCAATCCCTGGTCTTGAGCAACCATTATGACCCTTTCCTGATCGTGGTGGAGGGCTGCCCTTTTGAGACAGTTCAAGGAACCTTCTTTATTAATGTATTCCTGAGAGAGTCCCTCCCCCCAAAAATAAATACTCTGCACGCAGATGTTGGTCCCATTCTTAAAAGTTCATCCTTTGAAAGGTCTCGATATGTTTCTGCCGGTTCTTTCTTGCTATTTCTGTGGCACACTTGTTTGGTGTTTCGTCCTCATCTGAGAGACAGCTCTGACCCAAATGCTTGGCCAGATGGATGACTGATGTTGTATATATATATATATATATATATATATATATATATATATATATATATATATATATATACATATATTTATATATATATAGGTATATATATAGGTATATAAATATATAGGTATATATATATATAGGTATATATATATATAGGTATATATATATATAGGTATATATATAGGTATATATATATATAGGTATATATATAGGTATATATATATAGGTATATATATATATGTATAGGTATATATATATAGGTATATATATAGGTATATATATGTATATATATGTATATATCTGTATATATCTGTATATTTATGTATATACATATATATATATGTATATATCTGTATATATATATGTATATATATGTATAT
>NC_136523.1:5965000-5977500 GCF_053919585.1 Euprymna scolopes
GAGACATCTCTGGCTCGATTAGCGGAGACCTAATCCATTCGGCTACCATTAACCGCTTGAAATAACATTAAATTTTTAAACATCTAAATTTTAAGTGTTCATTTACGTCAGTCAGACAGTGATCTTATCGCTACACGATGATCTACGTATAATAGCTAAATTGACCGACTTTTTAATTCAACTGAAAGTGCTCAACGATAAGAAACGAATTTCTTAAAGGGGCTGTAATAATATATATATATATATATATATATATATATATATATATATATATATATATATATATATATATATATATATATAAACCAAAAATATCTAGGCAAAATTCATCGCAAAGCAGCAAAAGTGAAGTGTATATACAAATGTACGCAAATTTGGGCATAGTCTATTGGTTAGAAAATATAAGTTCTTTTTTGCCAATTTTCATTAAAATGTAACGGATGAATCAAGATATATAGTAATTAAACTATGACGATTCATGGTTTATGATACAATATATATATATATATATATATATATATATATATATATATATTTACCTGTTTACATGTATACATATACTTGTATACATGTATAACACGATCACTCATTTAATTTAGATCAAGCGAAAATTATTAAATACGTGATAGATAGAGCTAAAAGAAGACTTTTAGAATCAGCACTAATATTGAATACTAATACTATTACGCAAAGAAAAGGCTTCTACCATTTAACCCCTAGCATAGGGAAAATAATAATCAAAGAGCAAGGTATCAGGGTGGATCCTGGCTAACCGTTTTTCCTTGAATGTTTCAGGAAAATGAGTAGTTTCGCAGAAGAAGAAGAAAAAAAAAATGTACATATTTATTTTAATGCATTTTAAAAGTGTATATATAGACATCAAACAACCTTCCCATACGCACACATATTCGTCCTTTCCCGACATAGGGAAAATAATAATCAAAGAGCAAGGTATCAGGGTGGATCCTGGCTAGCCGTTTTTCCTTGAATGTTTCAGGAAAATGAGTAGTTTCGCAGAAGAAGAAGAAAAAAAAATGTCTTTCTGTCTTTTTTCGCACGATCTGTGACTTTTTCTTTTATCACATTTTTATTTCAATTATCCTGAAGATGTCCTCTGAGACAAGGACGAAACGTTGATTTTTTAATAATTTCATTCGGTTTTTTTCTATTTTTTCTTTAAACATGTATATATATGGATGTATGTGTATATATACATATTAATATTCTACATGTACTACATAACTACAGGTTAGATAAAAGATTTACAATGATGCTGATGCAAGTAAAGCGATACATGTATAATTTTTCGATTCTGATACCGATTAATCGTCCTAACACTAATATATATATATATATATATATATATTTTGTGTACAGAAAGTTGTTAGTTGAGACAGGTCATTGGTACCGTCGGTTTCAAGCCCGATAATAAGGCCCGTTTAAGGTATCCTTATCGAGCTCTCTTCAGCCAATATTCGTCGAATATTGGCTGAAGAGAGCTCGATAAGGATACCTTAAACGGGCCTTATTATCGGGCTTGAAACCGACGGTACCAATGACCTGTCTCAACTAACAACTTTCTGTACACAAAATATAAGTACGCTCTTAAAATTTGGATTTTCCTTTTAATTGAGCACTCTGCTGGAATTCTTTTTCCAAAAAAACTAATCATATATATATATATATATATATATATATATATATATATATATATATATATATGAGTGGGTGTGTTTGTGTGTGTGCGTGTTTGTGTGTGTTGTATAACAATGGTTGGATTTCGAGGTTAATAAAATACTTTTATTCTTCCAATCAATAAGGCGAAGGTTACATGATAATGGCTGCCCCTTTTCATGTAAGTAGAAAATAGGGAATTAGTTTAATGTAAATATGAAATAGGATAGTCAAGGATTCGAACTTGCGAAGCTAGACTTGGAATGGAGAATTCCAATCATAAGTTAAAATAAACACAGAATCTTATTATAAATGGAATGTCCAGTAAACTGTAGATTCTGTTAAAATATTTAATAAATACAAATTTTGCTGGAAACTATTCACATTCTTTGAAACGATGCGTAATAAAATATGCGTTACGGAATTAGACAAGTAGGTTAAATTCCTTTGTAAAACAACAAAGAGAATGGGAAATTTCCTGGTGGTCAGAAATGGTTTCAAAAACGGGCAAACCGCTCATGTTGATAACACGTGAGTTATGGTCACGTTGACCAGACATACATGTGATTTCTCAATATAGGAAAGAGTTCGAAGTTAGTTAGGGAGAATCAGATCAGTCAGATCAGAGGAGCAGAGAGGTTCAGACCGATTCTCGGTTAGAGTTAAGTCTCCCTCTGGAAGCGGGAGGGTTAAGAAATAACCATGTAACAACTTTGTATCCCTGAAATACAGAATCATTTCGGACCGGTCGGAGAATAAATGATCATGTTTTTTATAACTGCTGTCTTTCTATGTTGATCATTACAACGGGAAAGGTAACGTGTTTATATTATATGCATAACTGTCAAACGTAGATGTCAAACTGTCTCTCAGTCTATCTATCAAGATATGTACCTGTCTGTCTCTTATATATATATATATATATATATATATATATATACAGAATCTCTTCTAGTTGAATTGTCATCTAAATAAGAACAACGAAACATACTCTCATATTTGGTAACTTCTAAAAATAGCATCCATTACGTAACATTGAGACATAGTATACATATATATATATATATATGCATGTATGTATATATATTTAAATATATATATGTATGTATGTGTATATATATATATAAATATATACATATATATGTATATATATAAATATGTATGTATATATATATGTATATATATGTATATATATGTATAAAAATTTATATATATATGTATATATATAAATATATATATAAATATATATATAAATATATACATGCATACAAAGATATATATTATTATCATTATTATTATTATTATTATTATTATTATTATTCCAATTATTATTATTATAATTACTATTATAAACAAATGGTCGCGACACTAAACATGCTTCCGTTTCGGGTAAATGGCTTGTTACAACCAGAAATCCTCGTCAGGCGGTTTAATAAATGGTTGCTTTTTACACAAGTTAATTGTATTAAATTTCTGGCATTGAAAAATTTAGATCACGTGATATTATTTTCGACTCAAACGTAACTTCCTCTAAATTTACCATTTTTTTTTAAAATCAATTCATTGTATAAAGAACAGAAGTCAAATTATAGAAAAAAACAAACAACAGAAAGTAAGCTTCAAAATTATATAAATAAATGTTTTGCAAAACATAAGAAACGAATTTATATTCAACGAACACTTTTTTAAAAAAGATTTGATTAAATATAAGTTTACTGATTTATGAAATTTTTTTTATTTTGCAACGAATTTACTTAAAAATAACTTTATGCTTTTGCACAGCACGAACGGCAAAAGAATTTGGTTCGTTTGTTAAACTTAATTCAGTTGATGAAATTCTGTCGACGTGATTTTTCCCATCAAAAAAATCAGATATTTTCAAAATATTAAAACACTTAAAACAAAAATAAAAAATAAATAAAACATTGATTTACATATGTATACATATATATATATATGTATATATATGTATTTATATGTATTTATATGTATTTATATGTATATATATATATAAATACTTAATTTACTCAATAAAATTAATATACGAAAGTATAGATTTATGCGTAAACTTTAAGTATTTACTTAAAAAGTGCTCAATACGTAGGTAGGGCTAATTAGTAATTTATAAAATATATATGGCGATTAGGCTACACTGAATATTCCGCGTTTTATCCACTCTAGAACTATTCAGGCTTACGTAGGTATAACTTCCTTAGATTTCAAAACCCGATACTATGACCACAAAAGTACATTCAACAATAAAAAACACTATATGAAAACAACACTAGCGAATAAATACTGGGAACTCAAAGAAAGCGGACATTCGCCGGTAGTCGAATGGAAAATAATAAGACAAGCTACGACGTGTAGGGATCTAGACGACCCATGTAGATTATGCCTTCATTAAAAATTTGCTATCCTGTACTTTAAAGAACCCCAACATCTATTAAACTGTAGAAGAGAAATAGCAAACAACTGTGTTCACAATATCAAATTTACTCTAGGATAGCGATACATAATAGTTTTAAAACTAACAAAAACAATAGAAAATAAACAAATAAATAAATCAAATAAACATGAATATACATAAACGATCTCACATATGTGTATGTATATATATATATATATATATGTATATATGTGCATATATGTATGTACACATATATATTTATATATAAACTAACATTAAAAAACACTAACCTAATTTTAAAACAGATCAAGAAACAAAATAGAGCACACACAAAGGAACAGGTCAAGCAGAGGCCAAATAGGCCTTTGTCCGATAAATTGGCTGATAGGAAGGGCGCGGTGGATACAGGAAAGCTGATTGGCTTACTAAAATCTCAATAGAAGAGGAGCATATAAAAACGATAAACAACCACAGAATTCGCGCATAAGCCTGAAGAGTCCTAAAGTGGATGAAACGCGGAATATTCAGTGTAGCTTAATCGCCAAATATATTTTATAAATTACTATATATATATATATATATATATATATATATATATATATATATATATATATATATATATATATATATATATATATACGATGGTTATTCAAATGGTAAGGTCTCCGATTTTTTTAGCTCAAAAACTAAAACGTTGAATAGCTAGGAAGATGGGATTCGTAGCAAGTAACGTTTCCTGTTCCAGAACATATTATTTCTACATTGTCAACACCATTCTCAATGCACTATTGTCGGCCTATTTTGATGTCTTGATTGTAAAACTTCGGAGCGCGCTTTGTCACTCACATCTCTGTCGCCACTCTGAAATCGACGAAGCCGTCTCTTAACTCTACTACCATCAACCGCATCGGCTTCGTAAACGTTCAACAGGCACCGGTAAATGTTGATCGGTTCCAATTTTTCTGCATAAAGGAATTCAATTTTTCTGACTCACGTCCATGATAAGACAATATTTGCATCAGAGAGATGAAACTTTTAGGTCATAAATGCATAAGTTCAATCACCATAATATTACTATTTTCAATCCCAGGCGGAATAAAAAATAAGAGACACATCGTAATTCATCACCATTCGCTTAATTTCATGTAAATATTTGCTTCCTTTCCGCCTGGATAAACTTATCAAAAAGTGCACTTATAGATACATCTACAAAAAACAAACAAAATCAAAATTATCTCTACGTAAATATGTTGAAAATGTATTCTTGATGTAATAAGTTACATTTAATGCAAGGATCTTTTATTGTTCGTTTTATTTTGTTTTCTTTGTGTTTTACAAGAATTTTTATTCTAATATAGAAGTTTTATTAGAATTTATTTGTGTTCTGGTTTTATCAAAAGCTCTTGATAAAGCACCTTATCATTTATACTGTCTACAGTAATACACTAACAAGTAATGAGATGGACGATACTGTCAAACCTACTGCAAAGAAGATTGACTCTCTTTATCAAGCTAGAAAAAAAAACTCACACTAAAATCCACCATTCGACGATGCATGGAGGTTTGTTGTTACATTTATGCTAGTAATCCGACCAGCACCTGTAACGTAGCCGTTATAAAGAAACAAAGGAAGTAATTAAATAAAAATCCGCACGTCATTTCTTTCTTTCTTTTTTATTAACAAAACGTTTTTATTGCCGTCACTTTCCCGTCTAGACACTGCTTAAAAGTCTCTCGCCATCGTCCTTCTGGCCCGCTATACACTTTTATTCTTCCTCCGACCGCAGGCCGGCTACAGCCAGCCCGTCCTCGTCGTCGACTTTATACACCTATTTCCTTCGACGCGCGCTTTTCTTCTGCCCCGAGCATCGGGTGTATTTTTCTCTCCTTTTTTCCTTTCTATTCTCGCTCACACTTCCTGATTTGCATATGCGGTTTTTCGAATTCTACTGCTGCTAATCTCTTTACAATCCAGTTATTCTTGGCTGCTTCTGATACTTTTCCACTCGCTCAAATACACAATCCCTCTCTCTTTTTCAGTCTCTAATCTAATAAGTCTTGCACTGTCTACTAAGCACAATCACCTGTCTAATCACCGCCCTGTCGTATCCTTATACTTGTTTTACCTTTATGTGCCCAAGTTATACCTCAGACTGACTTGCAGTAAAATTCCACCTCTTCGTTCTATAAGTTCCCAGATGCCGGTAAAACTTCATACTTTAATAAGATCTTTCTGTTTGTCTTCAGAGTGCTTTCCCTGCTCAATATGTTTTATTACGAGAGTCATCCTGTACTTCAATAAATCCCAAATAATCCTAAATGGAAATGCGACTTTTTGTATAAATATAAAACACACAAAAAGAAAATATGGCACGTAAGACCTTCCATACATTTCCTCAGTCGACCGTTCAACATCTTTTTACCCTCGAATAAACATCAATCATTTAGTTCGGTTTCTGCTCTCCGAACTGGCCACTGTTTAGGAGTGTAGATATCTTAAAAACGAAGGTATTTACAGATTGGCTAACACGATAAACGTCACAAGACACCGAAGAAGGATTAATCCTTTACATTTGTTTTTTTTTCTTTTTCTTTTTAGATATTTTCATGAATTTAGAAGAGAGACTGGCGTCAATAGATAGGTCTGTCTATTGGTCTGTCACGCTGGATTTGAAATAGCATTTCCATGGTAAAATGTGCAGTTGATTTGGTTGGTTGTTTTTGTTTTACGGCATATCAACCCTTTTTGGGTTATTTAATGCCGAATCCAAAGATTTTAAGAAATTTTTTAATAGAATATATTTGTTGTTTTCACGTCGGTTTCTATTTAACCCATAGTTGGAACCCTAACAGGTACTACCACTACGGGTCAGAGTGGACCTGGGAGCAATGGCAATTAAAGCGTGGCTCCACACTCCCCAAAGCCCACAAGCTGGGGCCTCACCACTGGATATAGTTTAAGGTCATATCCAGGACCCCATGTGCAGTTGAATTAACGTGCCTAAATTTTAATCCGTTCAGCTGTCTCACTAACAAGCGGTGACTATTGGTCTGTCAAGCTTAAATTTAAATTATGATTCTCTTTGGTCAGTCATTTTGGTCTGGTATGCTTATGCTAAAAGTATAATTTTCTTTGGTTAGTCACGCTTACGTTTACAAAATATTTTTTGGGGTTGACCCGCTTATGTTTAAAATATGTTTTTTCTTTCTTAAATGCTTCTGTTGAATATATTGTTTCCTTTGGTTTGTCACACTTAAGTTAAAAGAATATGCTTTTTTATTGGTCTGTCAGGCTTATCTTTAAAATTTTGGGTTTTGGTTTCTCACACTTTAGTTTAAATTACGTTTTTTTGTTGTTTTTTTTTTTTGGCCCGTAACGCTTATGTTAAAAATATGTTTTTTTTTTTTGTTTGTTTTTTTGTTTTTTTTTTTGGCCTGTCAGACTTAGGGGCAAGTTTGGTTATGTTTTTATTAGTCATAGGCCCCCCAAATCAACAGAGATTAGACCATTTCTGTAATGATCTGGTCCCTGTTTTGCAATGGCATGTTAGTTCTGTGCTGTCCTAGGAGGTCCCTTCTCCCAGGCTTTGCTTTTTCTCTTTGAGAATGTATTAGCTTATTTCTAATCTCCTGAAATACCCCGACCCTGAAATGCTGACGGGGCTGCCCAGTTAGCAAGTTAGAATGTCCTCCTACCTTGGGGGTGCTTTCTTTATCTCACGTTCCGACCATGGTGGTGTCTAAGTTAACCTATTTAGTGCGTCACATTTATGTTTAAATCTGTCACGCTTGTATTAAAAATATGATTTTCTTTCGTCACGTTAAAATTTAAGGAACGTTTTGTTTTTATCTGTCATGTATTTTAATGGTATACTTTTGTTTTTTTAATGGCATGCTGTTGTTTTTAATGGTATACTTTTGTTTTTTAATGGCATGCTGTTGTTTTTAATGATATACTTTTGTTTTTTAATGGTATACTTTTGTCTGCCACGCTTATGTTTAAATGAGCTTTTGTTAAAAAGATGGTTTGCTTTAGTCTGTCACGCTTAATTTTTTAGGTACCTGTTTATGTGTCATAAATTTTTGAAATATGGTTGACTATGATTTGTCATACTTATGTTAAAAATGTGATTTTGTATGTCACGATTATGTTTAAAATATGGCTTTCTTCGACCTGTTACACTGAAGTTTAAACTACATGTTTTGGGGGGTTTCACGCTTATGATTGAAATGGTTTTTTTTTGGTCTGTCACACTTATGTTTAAAATATGGCTTCCTTTAATTCACCACTTAAGTTTAAATGCTATTTCAAACGTTAGCCTGACACATATTTTCAACATAAGCTTAACAGACAAAAATAATCATTGAAGCTTTAGTGTCAGAAAAAAGGGAACCGTATTTAAACATAAGTGCGACGGACAAAATACACATTTTAAACATAGATGTGACAGACGAAAACATATATTAAATTTTAGTTAATTCATCAGTTAAGTTTAAATGATTTGCAGTGTGTTACACCAACGCTGAAAGTATGGTTTCCTTTGGTCTGTCACATTTAAGTTTAAAGTACATTTTATTATTACCGTAACGATTATGTTTAAAATATTGTTTCTTTTGCTCCGTCACACTGAAGTTACAAGTAAACGTCACATCTATGCTAAAAGTATGGTTTCCTTTGGTCGGTCACATCTAATTTTAACTTACATTTTTATCTATCACCCTTATGCTGTTTATGGTCTATCACACTCAAGTTTAAATTATGTAGTCTTATCTGGCTGACTTATGTTTTAATATAGTTTCCATTTCGTCCGTCACTTTTAACTTTAAGATGCGTATGTCGGGGTACGCATATTTATAATTTAAATTTGGTTTCTTTAGTTTGTCACACTTAAGCTTATAGTACGGACGAGGTGCCTTCAATAAGTTTCGAGACTTTTTTTTCGTATGGACACTTTTATTGATAGTACACACATGAAACTCTAGTCCCTTTCGAAATAATCCCTTCCGGCTGCAATGCACTTGTTGCACCGTTTGAACAACGTTTGGAAAGCCCTATGGAAGTCCACCTGTGTGAGCGTCTCAATGACACTTGTTACAGCCTCCTTCATCTCACCAATTGTCTCATAACGACATCCTTGAGTTAGGGAATAACCAAAAGTCACAGGGAGCAAGGCTTGGGTTATAGGGAGGGCGACGAACTGTCTTGATATCTATATTGATCAAATTGCCTATGACAAAGATAGAGGTTTGGACTGAGGCATTAGCGCAAATCTGCCGCATCCTCAGTTCCTCGCGAATAATTGTGTGAACAGTCCCCCACACTGACATCAAACTGTGCACTTATTATCTATATATATATATATACACACGACTTATTCATGACATTCTTTATTTGGCCAATCAACTCTAGTGCTCTGACTTCCGTAATCCTCCTACGCCTATCATCATCCCTCACAAAGTCCCTGCCTTCTTTGAATCTCTTATGCCACTCAAAAGTTGATACTCAATTCACATAAGATGGTTCAAAAGCAATCTGAAGTATTCCACTCGTTTCTGTGACACTTTCTTTTTGATTCCATATCGTTCTTCTAAAGTGTACCGATGTCCCGATTTCATTTCATAACCCTAATACACCTGAGAACTATCAAAAGAATTCCTAATTACCTCCCTTTTTAATATTGTTTAGTAAAACATGGCCTCGTCTGTCAGTGGTACTTATCAATAAAAACCAGCAAATTTATTTTTTATGAAAAAAACTACTTGGTTAATTTTTGTTTGTACTTTTTGGAATATGAAATCTTCATTCTGTGACAATTAGGAACAATAGAAAAGTTTTTCATTTTTTGATTAGTTAATGAATTTTTCAGATGAATTCGTGTTCCTATGAATAAAGTGTTTGAGAGAATAAAGAATTTAAATTGAATTTGTTCGAGAGAATAGAAAATTTCCTATTTTATTTCCCATTTCAGTCATGTAAATTATTTACAGATAAAACCTGGAATCATAAAAATTAGTCAGTCATCTCATAAGATGCATAACAATAACATACTGAATTTTCAAGAGTTTACGATAATTTTAAATGCCTATACAAATAAGCTTATATAAGGCACCTCGTATTTTGCCACTTTTGTTTTCAAAACGTTTATTTAGTCGGTCGCACCGAAGCATAATATATATTTTAATCTGTCACACCTATGTTTAAAATGTGCATTTTGTCTGTCGCACTTATGTTGAAATACGGTTCCCTTTTGTCTGTCACTTTGTTTGCTTGTTATTATTTGTGTCTGTCAAGCTTAGGTTGAAAATGTGTATGTCCAGTTAACGTTTGAAAAAGCATTTAATTCACATGACTGCAATTCATACCGTAACGTATTACTTAGAAAACAGAATCATAAAACCTTACATAGTGATATGAGAAAAGAGGGAGAAAGAAGCAACCTTAGTAGAAGTCCACGGTGATGCTTGGTTTAACAGAGTTAAGAGTGTAAAGATAACGAAATACCAAGGTTTTATGTATGACATAACTGGAATCTTAGGAAGATCACTATCATTCCTGGAACAGTTAAACTCACGAAAAAGAATTTCAAAAACTATCCATCAAATATACCCGGTGAACATAGTGCAAGAGAGATTCAAACAATTTAACTTAAAGGAATGGTTAGAATCTTCAGAATATCGTTTGGTTGGAATATATGAGATAGCAATGTCTACCATCCGATAGAATCCACCATCCCCAGCTTGAACAAACTTATAAAAATTAGGAAAAAAGAAGATGCATGAATGCATTTTTTTAATCTCTGGATGAGGCTATGTCCGTCCATAGGTCTGTCACGCTGAAATAAAAAATAGCATTTTAAAATGTGTACATGGATTTTTATTAAAGCCTCTGTCCGTAGGTCGATCGCGTGTCTTGAGAAATACGCGTTTATTTTGAAATTCTACGAAGGGAGACCTAATACACATTTCGACATAGATTTTCTTTTTTTTTTTTTTTTTTGTTCTCACGCGTCAATACATCCAAGCAGGGATTATTTCTCCTAGCGAACCGGTCGTTTATGTCCATCTTCGAGCCATCAGACGTCAGTAAGACATTGATTATACAATTTTATCCGGCAAATAAATACACAAGATTTAACTGATTCTCTATTTTTTTTCTGATCTGAAGCATGCGGTGCAATGGTGAAAAAAAATGACTATTCTAGTTTTACCACATCTAAAAACAAACTTCTCTTCTTACACTTCCAACGCTCAGACTCCTGTTTTACTCCAGTAAAAATAAATGACTCTCCTTGAGGAAGCCGTTTTACTTTGATATGCTCTTAGACCTGACATTAACTCCCGACCTTAATGGAAACAAGGCCGATAGCCATTAGTCGCGTGCTCTCGTGTAAGGAATGAATGCGTGAATGTAGGATTGGCATGAAATTCTTAAAGATAAACTAAAATGACCGAAAAATGGGCTGAAATGACTTAAATAAATAAAAAGTAAATGACTTTGAATGACTTTAATGAACTTAAGGATGAATTGACTGATCTTAAGAATGACTTGAATGCTTAAAACATAACTGGAATCCTTCAAAAACAACTTGAATGATCTGGAGAATGACTTGAATAGCTTTGAGACTGACTGGTTGCAAAGTGGGTGATCATTTTACATTAAATTAATACAGAAAAGTGATCCCCTACAATAAGTGCTGCATGAAGTAAGAACAGATACTACACTTTGATCTTGGCCAAAAGGCCAAGAAAAGGGTATTTATTTTCTCCCCCAACGAGCATATTAGGCACAAGGCTGATTTTTAATGTGAGGAGTGAAGGGGAAATGGGGACCAACTCCCCGGGGAGTAGGGGAGCTGGATAGTGTGTAGTTATTTGCTTCCCCACTGAGCAAATTAGACATAAGGCCGTATTTTTATGTGGAGAGAGAGGGGGGAAAGGGGACCAGCTCCCAATGGGTGGGAAATGGGAAGTGGGATAGTGACAATTGGTATGAAGGGTTGGTATTTATTTTCTCCCACAACGAGAAATTTGGCACAAGGCCGATTTTCAATGTGAGGAGTGAAGGGGAAATGGGGACCAACTCCCCGGGGAGTAGGGGAGCTGGATAGGGACAATTGGTATGAAGGGGTTCCCCTACATTGACCAAGGTCTTATATGTGGGGATGCCCCCACATATGGTCTTTGTTTGCAGTATCTGCTGGAACCGATACTACTCTTTGATCTTGAAAAACTTAAAAAGCTAAGAACAGCATCTATTAGCAACAGACCTTTGATCTTAACCAAAAAGGCCAAGCACAAAAGTGTTACGGACAGACCGACAGACCGACAGACCGACCGACCGACCGACCGACCGACCGACCGACAGAGTGACTTATAGAGTCACTTGCACACGACTAAAAATAACTCATTAAATCTG